>NW_016107856.1:1615822-1630229 GCF_001604975.1 Cebus imitator
AAAAAAAAAAAAAAAAAAAAAAAGCGGGGGTGGAATAGGTAGAATACATGAAGTAAGAGTTAGTGGGTGGTGATGGGTTGTTATATAAGAATTGTAAGTAGGCCCATGATTGGTATAAATCATTTTACTACATAATGTTCCCCTTCAGTTTAATCTAATTCCTTGATAGAAAGTTTCTTTTCATTAAGAACTGCGTTCCTTTCAGGATGGCAAACAGTGAACCACACAGCAGGCTTACTTATCCAGCGGTCCTGCCTCACTAGCTAGACTCAGTGCCTATATCTCTAATTGCTGTGTAAATGAAGTTCTCAATAGTGCCTTTAGTTTTCCGGATGAGACTGCTACTGACTCTATTTGTTTTAAGAAATTTATTGAAGAAAAGTTTTAACTTTATTAATATAATTTCATGTTTACTTAGGATAGACTTGTCAAATTGGGGCAGAGTTTAAAAAATATTTTGAAGCACGCTGAATTGATAATTGGACAGGGCAAACAAAACAATACCTTCAAATAGGTATGTATTTTTGAGACAGTCTTACTCTGTTGCCCAGGCTCGAGTGGAGTGCAGTGGTGCAATCACATTTCACTGTAGCCTCAACCTCCCCAGACTCAGGTGCTCCTCTTGCCTCAGCCTCCCTAGTAGCTGAGACAGCAGTGTGCTACCATGCCTGGCTAATTTTTATATTTTTTAAATAGACACCAGGGTTTCACCTTGTTTTCTAGGTTGACAAGTAGTTTTTGTTGTTTGATTCTTCGGTTGGATATTTATTTCATCTGAACTTTGATTTTATATTTATATTAGTGCATTGCATACAGTTCTTTTGTAATTTTCTTCTAAACACTTAAGTCAGTGGTGTGTGGGATTAGGGTGGTAGCACACCAAAATCATCTGTGAGGTTTTAAAAAATTACATATTCTTACATTTTCCCTCTGATTTTAGTATACACTTTTTTTCTCAGCTCCCCTATCAGCCCAGAGCCATTGATACATTATCACATCACTGGTTTTCAAAATTATTTTTATAAAGCATAGAATCACTTATTTCAAATAAAATTTAGTATGCAAAATAGATAAATATGGGTGGGTTTTATGATTAACATTGGAGTGGGAGGCTAATGACCTACCTGCTCTAAACCCCTTTACCTTCTACTCAGGTCCCTGAAAAACAAGGAAAGTGCCATATTGACCAATGAAAAGTAAAGAAATGTTATTTTCAAATGAAATATTGGACAATAGAAAATGAGAGACAAAATGCTTAACTTAGTTGGTCTTTTGTCTTGTGAATCCCAGAGAAATTTCATTTTATTTATTCTCAAAGTAATTGAATGTGGTTAAGGATAAATTAAGTAAAAAATAGAAGATAAATGGGGGTTATAGACTCCTGATTTAATTATTCCCAGTTGAATGTGATCTACTCTGCGCTAAATATATGTATATGATGGAATTTCTAGCCCATGGTTTAGTTAGGTGATACGTAGGAAGGAAATTTACCTCATTTCCAGTTGGAAAGTGTCTGTCAAGGTATATAAAGATGGATAGTTGACTGTCTAAAGTTAAAGATTCTTCTTGGCTTAATACCTTTTAGCGTAAGCAAAGTTGTAAATGTGGCCTTTGACAATGGCAGATCTCCAAAGATGCAATTAAATTTCTTCCTCCACTGTTGTCTTTCTTTGGTGGGCAGGTGGTAGAGAAAACGAACCCTACAGAACCAGTTGGAGTGGTTTGCCGAGTGGATGGAGTTTACCAGGTGGTCGAATATAGTGAGATTTCCCTGGCAACAGCTCAAAAACGAAGCTCAGATGGACGACTGCTGTTTAATGCGGGGAACATTGCCAACCATTTCTTCACTGTACCATTTCTGAGAGATGTTGTCAAGTATGGGCAAGATGGGGGTCTTTTAAAATTACAATCATTGTTAATCAGAAACTAAGACACTTCAGCGGCAGGCAGACACCCCAAGTCCATCTTTCCTGAGGATCACTTATCAAATGGACATTTATCTCGTGTTGTTTTTAGGAAGATGTATCATAAAGTGGGAACTATCAGAGCCCATTCCCTAGTGCATTAACAGTAGTCCAAAGCATTTCTCCCTTTCCTTCTCACCCTCCCACCCCTAACTATGTGCTACGTTCTGTTGAAGCAAAGAATAAAAAAATGAAACTTTCCTTACTACAACTGTGAGCTTTTTAAAAATACAGATGTTCACCCTACAACAACTGAATTAGAATTTCAGAAGATGAGTTTGGGGCATCTGTATTTTTAAAAAGCTGCCTGCACAGTTCTAATTCAGCTGATTCCCAGGCTGGCGTTTAGAGACTAGTGTGCTAAAGAATAAAGAAAGAGAACTTGACACCTGCATGAAAATCAGCAGGTAGGGCTGCAAAGGATAAAGTAAGAGCTGTTTTATCCCACTATAGTTTTAAATGAAGGACATTCTCACTATTGGTTTCACTTAGGTTTTAGACATTCAAGATGACTGTCTACTTTTTTTTTTTTTTTTTTTTGGAGACAGAGTTTTCCTCTTGTTGCCCAGGCTGGAGTGCAATGGTGCGATTTTGGCTCACTGAAACCTCCACCTCCCGAGTTCAAGCGATTCTTCTGTCTCAGCCTCCCGAGTAGCCGGGATTACCTTGCCCGGCTAATATTTTTGTGTTTTTAGTAGAGACAGGGTTTCACCATTTTGGCCAGGCTGATCTTGAACTCCCGACCTCAGATGATCCAGCTGCCTCGGCCTCCCAAAGTGCTGGGATTACAGGCATGAGCCACCGTGCCCGGCAACTGTCTACTTTTTAAAAAGTTAGTAAGCATTACTTTCAATATCAACTCCAGTTCCAAAATGTTTCCCATTCTACTATGTCATTTGTAGCTGTGTTATTGATTCATCCGTAGTAACTTAACACATTTTTTAATGCACACATAATCAGTTTTAAGGCATTTGTAATGCATACATACACAGTTTTAGTGGAGATCATTATTTGATTTTTTAAAAATATAAAGAGATGATTGAGGGAAAGCCATTCATTTACTATTTAAATATAAATTGAAACTTAAATGCTCTTCACTATGAAAATCTTAGTATTGGTTGCTGATGTATTTGCTCCTGAGTGTTATAAGATTTTCTGGCATTTTAAATCTGGAATGTGATTATATCTTTTTTCCTCTTACTTCCTAGTGTTTATGAACCTCAGTTGCAGCACCACGTGGCTCAAAAGAAGATTCCTTATGTGGATACCCGAGGACAGTTAATTAAGCCAGACAAACCCAATGGAATAAAGATGGAAAAATTTGTCTTTGACATCTTCCAGTTTGCAAAGTATGCTTTGAATAGTACCAGTAAGGTTAAATAAATGTCTTAAAATGCTGCTTTTCACTCTCTTAGGCATGAAACAGTTTTCAGGAAACATTTGATAGCACATATCTCACATGGCATTTTGATTGTGATGTAGTCTAGATTCATTAAGGTTCTCTAGAATAAAACCAGGGTGTGATCTGAGTTGCCTATTAATACAACTTTTTTTTGGCTAGTTTCAACTAGTTTCTGGCTCTCCTATGAAGTTTTTTTTTTTTTTTCCCGTATATATATATATAAAAAATGAGTTGGGGTCTTGCTATGTTGAGCAGGCACTTGTGATCTTCCTCAAGTGATCTTCCCATTTCGGCCTCCCAAAGTGCTGGGATTATAGGCATGAGCCACCATGCCCTGCCTTGCTCTCCTGTGAAGTTGTTACAGTCATTTATTTTGGATGAGAAACTAAAAAGGTTAAGATAAAGAATTGACCTGTTTTGTATTTAGGATATCTTCTTTCTGCCCTGTGAATAAATGTTTCAGTAAACATATTTTTAGATTATATAAAGATCACATTTGATATTGAGATGCTCGTTTCAGAATTTGACTAGTGCAAAAATGAGGAAGACAAATTAGCTGCATAAAATTAATGCGCAGTGGCTCAGGCCTGTAATCCCAGCACTTTGGGAGGCTGAGGCGCGTGGATGACTTGAGGCCAGGAGTTTGAGATCAGCCTGGCCAACGTGGTGAAACCTCATTTCAACTAACAGTACAAAATTAGCCAGGCATGGTGGTGCATGCCTGAAGACCAAACTACTCAGGAGGCTGAGGTGGGAGAATCACTTGAACCCAGGAGGCGGAGGTTGGAGTGAGTGAAGATTGCACCACTGCACTCCAGCCTGGGTGACAGTGTGAGACTTCGTCTCAAAAAAAAAAAAATCATAAGTGAATAAATAAAATGAAATTTATCTTTCCGTTTCTAAATCATCTTTTTTGCCTATTTTTTTCTTCCAGAACAGATACTAATGTGATCTTTGTACATTAGGATTTCTAATCTTTCTGATTTAAGATGAAGTGTTCTATAGTTGAGGGGGGCAAGGATTTCTGATTTTGCATTGAAAAAGAAAATTTCAACTTTCTTTAGTCCAAGGATGAGCAATATTTTATTCATCATTTATTTGAAATTGGAATAGGAAAGCCTATTATTGAAGACCAAAGGCTTAGCTATGTTCAGGGGTTTAGAAGCTATTTATACAGTTTCATAATAAAGAAGTCTTTGTATGGTTTCACTCTAGGAAGTTTGTGGTATATGAAGTATTACGGGAAGATGAGTTTTCCCCACTAAAGAATGCTGACAGTCAGAATGGAAAAGACAATCCTACTACTGCAAGGCATGCTTTGATGTCCCTTCATCATTGCTGGGTCCTCAATGCAGGGGGCCACTTCATAGATGAAAATGGCTCTCGCCTTCCAGCAATTCCCCGGTAAGTCAATACCTTTTCTCTTTTGTGTAAATGCTTTATTGGACTTTCTCTCTCTCTCTCTCTCTCTGTCTGTATTCCTAGATCTTTTTTAAAAAGCAAAGTGTTGATGTGCGGACAGTTCCTGATGTGAAATAACAATAGCTTTGCCTATTATAAAAACAATGATAGTTTTACTTCCTTGTAAAGAGGAATCTTTTTTTTTTTTTGAGACAGAGTTTTGTTCTTGTTGCCCAGGCTGGAGTGCAGTGGTGTGATCTCTACTCACTGCAACCTCCACCTCCCAGGTTCAAGACATTCTCTTGCTTCAGCCTTCTGAGTGGCTGGGATTACAGGCACGCATCACCATACCCAGCTAATTTTTGTATTTTTAGTAGAGATGGGGTTTCACCATATTGGCCAGGCTGGTCTCTAACTTCCTATCTTGTGATCTACCCGCCTTGGCCTCCCAAAGTGTTAGGATTACAGGCGTGAGCCACCCCGTCGTATAGTTAAAGCCAATCAGTATCACACTATACCACAGGGCAGGTCCCTCAGCCACAGAGGATTGGTTTTTGATGCCCATATATCTGTGGCCTCACTACTGTTTTTTGTTTTTTTTTTTTTTTTTTTTTGAGATGGAGTCCGCTCTGTCACCATGCCAGATTGCAGTGGTACGATCTCCACTCACTACAACCTCTGCCTCCCGGGTTCAAGCAATTTTCCTGACCAGCCTGGCCAACATGGTGAAACCCCATCTCTACCAAATATACAAAATTAGCTGGGCCTGGTGATGCATGCCTGTAGTTCCAGCTACTTGGGAGGCTGAGGCAGGAGAATCGTTTGAACCCGGGAGGCAGAGGTTGCAGTGAGCCCAGATTGTACCACTTCATTCTAGCCTGGGTGACCGAGTGAGACTCGGTCTCAAGAAAAAATAATAAAATATTAGAATACTGAACATTGGAAGTTACTGGTACATAACTGGTTTTATAAGAAGCAGCTGTGGTAGCCTTCGTCTCCCAGTCCAGAGCCACTTTTGGGCTCTGTATTGTCAACAAGCTTGCTCTTGGCATGTCACATTGTCCTCATGTTTCATCTTTGGCCATTGAGGTTTTTTCCCCCCCACTTTTGGTTTCTTGGGACAAATTTATGATTTACCATAAACACATGCCATTCAATCAAGTATATTTTGCAACTCCATTTCATTGTTATTGTTTGATTTGCTTCCATTCCCATTAATGCTTATTTATTCCCACATAGCAGTGCTACAAATGGGAAGTCAGAGACCATCACAGCTGATGTCAATCACAAGTAAATATACCAGCCTGCCTATAGTGCATGGTGATGGGGCTGTGCTTCCCTCCATACTAACTGGCATCGTAGTTTAGTGCTCTGCCTTTTGGGGGTCTGGAGGGAGGATGGTTGAAGCTTTGATGTGGGTGCACTGCTTACTTGGTGGCAGGTATCTCTCTGGATGACACTAACTCAGAATCTTGTTGCATGCTGGAAGTGGGGAGCATGCTTCACTAAAGAATCTCACCACAGATGTTGGAGGTGGAACTGACAAATTTACAGGTGATAGATAAGATCCAGAGCAGGTTACAGGCCAGGGAGAACACATTTTGCACCTTTAGCATAATCTTAGACAGGATTAAAAATACCATTCTGAAGATGTGTCTTGTGGAATTGTGTATATCCTCTCAGTATAAAGGCTGATTGTTCCTGTCATATTTGATGACCCTTCATATGGAGAAAACTGTTCTCTTGATTTATTCTCACACTAATAGCTCTTTTTTGGTCACTGCATTAATTTTAGTCAATTGCTTCTAAAGAATCTTTTTGTTTTAATGGCAGATCATTTTTAGTTAGAAGTAACACATATCCTCTCCCATCTGGGTACTGACAGAGTTTGGAAAAGCCATTATCTTTATAGCTTAAGAGACAGCTGGATCTTATTGTTACACTTTGAAAGTTAAAGTTTTTAAGTTGGGTGCGGTGGCCTGTAATCCCAGCACTTTGAGAGGCCAAGGTGGGCAGATTACCTGAGGTCAGGAGTTCAAGACCAGCCTGGCAAACATGGTGAAACCTCATCTCTACTAAAAATACAAAACTTAGCCGGTGTGGTGGTGTATGCCTATAATCCCAGCTACTCAGGAGGCTGAGGCTGAGAATCACTTGAACCTGGAAGGCCAAGGTTGCAGTGAGCTGAGATTTCACCACTGCACCTCAGCCTGGGTGACAGAGCAAGACTCCATATAAAGAAAAAAAAGTTAAGGTTTTTAAGATAATTTGGAAAATATATATAGGTCAAAGATGGAAGTTATCTCAGAAATAGAGTAGCACTGATATCAAGGTCACTCACGTGCTTTTACCTGTGTGTGCCATTCCTCTGCCCAGACAAATTCCTGTGAGTGTCAGTGTTTCTGGGATGTGACTCTGTAAACAAGGAAATGGACTCAAAGATCAGATCAGCCTATTATAGGTGCTGGAGATCAGTGGTCCCCAACCTATTTTGGCACCAGGGACTGGTGGAAGACAATTTGTGGAAGATAATTTTTCCATGGACTTAGGAGTGGCTTCAGGATGATTCAAGCACGTTACATTGATAGTATACTTTATTTCCATTATTATTACATTGTAATGAAATAATTATACAACTCACTATGATGTAGAATCTGAGAGCCCTGAGCTTGTTTTTCTGCAGCTAGATGGTACCATTTTTGGGGGTGATGGGAGACAGTGACAGATCATTAGGCATTAGATTATCATAAGGAGCATGCAGCCTAGATCTCTTACGTGGGCAGTTCACAATAGTGTTCACACTTTTACGGGAATCTAATGCGGCCACTGATCTGACAGGAGGTGGCGCTCACGCGGTAATGTGAGCGGTGGGAGCAGCTGTAAATACAGATGAAGCTTTACTCACTTGCCCACTGCTCATCTGCTGTGTGGCCCAGGTCCTAACAGGCCACAGAGTAGTACTGGTCCATGGCCCAGGAGTTGGAGACTGCTGCCATAGATGACTATTGTCCCTCATGCCTTGGGAACTGGGATGTAGAGCCCTTTGTCACTTCCTGTCTCATCCACCATTTTTAATATATGGAAGCAAGCTGCTTTTATAATTTAAGAAATGAAACTTTGACTAAATTTCTTTGTCATTGAACCATAGCTTTTAACCTAACAGTGAAATAGTTTCTTAATTATGTAACTGAAGACAGCATCTAGCTATTTTAGTTAAGATACAAAAAACTTTAAACATTATTTAGTTCTTACTCTTTTATTTAATACCCTCCCCACCAATGTACTTCGTTTTAGGCGTTTGTAGAATAATTAAAGTGAAATCAAAGTTTGGCTTTCAATGATACAATGCACTGAAAAATAGTCCCTGCATAATCCTTAGCAGCAAAGGATGACCTCAGACAGTTGAAGAAGATCATGTAATAGTGAGAGATGAAAAGGGAAGTATATTGTGTAAAAGAGGGAAGACACAGCTGGGAGATACTCTGAAAGAATGGAAACAATGATGCTGAGTTTTGGCTCAATGTTATTTTTATTTCTTACCTTAATGCTTACTGAATAGTGTTAGCTACCAAAAGGATGCATGGCTAAAGAATTGGGGGGGCAGTAGGTTTATTGGGCTAATTTGCCTATATCCTGAGATTTTACATCCGGTGATGGTAGCTTCTGGTTTCCCTCCTTCAGGGCATCCAATTTTGTTTACTAAAGTTGACTCCTTAGTTTCTTGCGGTATCTTTGTGGTAATAGAATGGAAGTTACATATTCAGGCCAGCTATATATATGTGTTCCTTGGGTTCACAGCCACCTTCTGTTCCTGCTACACTGAATCCTTCAGGGGTTTAGGTGGGACTGGGCTATATACTTCTTATTAATGGGGTGGGTCGTCACTTTTTTCTTTTATTTTTTCCTTGGCATGCCTACTCAAAATTCATTTGGTTCTGTATGACTTTGAGTTGCCCCAGAAGGTCTGGACCAGACCACTTGAGCTTTTGTGGTAGAATCTGGCACGTATGTAGAGAGGTGTGTGCCCTGCCCATGCATCCTCTTTTTACTTCATTAGTTTGTCATCTTTCTATTTTCATAGTTTTATTTGTTTAAACAACAAGTATTGGTAGGCCTGCTCATAGGTTTATAGGTGCTATTAGTATCCTAGGTGCTGAAGTATCTTATACAAGAGAAATAAGTCACTTCTTACAGCCTATTGGGACGTTCAAGATGCATGTATATAAAAGAAAAGTAACATTTTCAGGCAATATGCGATTATGTGCTAAATGTGTGCTATAGCAATAATTACTCTAGAAGGCAGTGACATAGTAGATGTCTAATACATTTATTTATTTATTTTTATTATTTTTGAGATGATGTCTCGCTCTGTCGCCCAGGCTGGAGTACAGTGGCACAATCTCAGTTTATCGCAACCTCTGCCTCCTAGGCTCAAGCAATTCTCATGCCTCAGCTGGGATTACAGGTGCTTGCCTCCACGCCCAGCTAATTTTTTGTATTGTTAGTAGAGATGGGATTTCACCGTGTTGGCCAGGCTGGTCTCGAACTCCTGATCTCAAGTGATCTGCCTATCTGGGCCTCCCAAAGTGCTGAGATTACAGGCATGAGCCACCACTTCTGGCCACATTTTTTTTTATTTTATTTATTTATTTATTTATTTTTGAGACAGAGTCTCACTCTGTCGCCCAGGCTGGAGTGCAATGGTGTGATCTTGGCTCACTGCAACCTCTGCCTCCTGGGCTCTAAGGGATTCTCCTGTGTCAGCCTCCCAAAGTGCTGGAATTACAGGCGTGAGCCACTGTGCCCAGCCACATTTATTTTTTATATGAATAAATGGATGGAGACAATCACTGTGAAATCTAGTGGCCAAGAGAAGATTGGAGCTTGAGTTAAATCTTGGAGGATAGGTATGGTTTTTACGGTCAAAAGGACCATAGTTGAGAATGACTTGGAATAATCCAAAGAGTGTGACTGGTCTGATTCGAGTCAAGAGTCTCAGGATAAGTAAGTTGAAGTAGGATAGAGAGTGCTTTGAATGCTAGAGAACCCTTGAACTGTAGCTAAACTCAGAAGCCCTCTGATTTTGATTCCACCAAAGGTTGAGACCATGTACTTGGAGAAAGCAAAGAAGAGCTGTGGTTTGACAAGAAACTAATTTTTTGTGTGTCCTGTGTCTTATTGGTAAGATTCTTGAAGTGGCAGATAACACAGAAGTCTAATGATTGCAAATGCATTGACTATTGTCTTTTGTGTTAGATAACTTAGAAATTAGAATTGCCATAAATGTCAGGTTGTGACCTAGATGAAGCAAATAGTGACTTTGGCCTTGGCTTTGCTTGTGTGCATTCTGTCTTGGCTCTTTAAAAACGGACTTTTGGTAACAGAGAAGTACTTTGAAACATATTGAATAAATCAGCTCAACTAATCTAGGATGTTTGGGTTGTACAGAAAAACATGTACTGGGAAATAATTTAACTGTCCAATAGCACTTTCTGCAGTGAAGGAAATGTTGTGTATCTTTGTTGTCCAGTTTTGTAGTCATTGGCCATTCGTGGCTTCTGAACACTTGAAATGTGATTATTATGTCTGTGAAACTGAATTTTAAATTTTAAATTAATTTTAAAAATTTTAATTAATTTAAGTTTAAGTAGCCCCGTGTACCTACTGGATTCTGTATTGGATAGTATAGCTTTAGAATGTTTGTCAGCATTAATAGTACCAAGGTAGTGGTGAGGATTAAAATGCAATATGAAGGCTTCAGAGCACTTTGCAATGGGCTTGGCATGTATTATATACCTAGTAAGTAGTCGCCTTGTTATCAAATTGAAACTTGGAAATGGTAAAAAATGAGATGTATGTAAGGGGACATTGTGTAAAAACTAGTGAAGTGCTGTAAAGAGCTACCTGTAATTATTGGCACTTGCCCCAAATAGTGTCTTTCTGACCATGAATCTCATATTAACTTAATCCTCAGGGAATTTAATGATCATCAGGGTAGTATCTATTCCGTTTGTTTAGAAAAATTCTGTTATCTGAAAGCTTCTCAGAGGAAAGTTATGGTTTGTACTTTCGCTCTGGCAAGTAACATGGGAAGCCTAACCTTTAACACATGTTTTTTTTCTTAGCTTGAAGGATGCCAATGATGTACCAATCCAGTGTGAAATCTCTCCTCTTATCTCCTACGCTGGAGAAGTAAGTATGCTTTACTTTTTCCTCTCTTCTTTTACAAAGCTTGCTATATTTCAAAATAACAAAAAAGTGGATTTTAAATCTTCTTACCACAAAGAAGGGTATTTGAGGCGATAGATATGTTAATTGGCCTCATTTGATTATTCCACAGTATATACATGCATCAGATCATCACATTGCACCTCAAAAATATATACAATTATTGTTAGTTAAAAACGAAATAAGGCTGGGCACAGTGGGAAGGCCGAGACAAGAGGATTGCTGGAGCTCAGGAGCTGGAGACACCAGCTTGGGCAACATAGTGAGACCTTGTCTTTATAAAAAAAAAATATTACCAAAAAAAAAAAAAAAAATTGAAATAAAACTTTTTATAAAAGCAGGAGTCTGGCATTGTTTTATATTTAAGTAGGGGTGACCTTAGAGAAGGTGCAGTGTTTTCTGATGGTCTTGTGCTGAGGAGCTTTGCTGGTAACAAATTGAGAAGCTGCATTTGTTCTCAATTCTTCCCTTTGAGAATTCCTGTTACGGCTTTGCATCTATCCCACATAGTGTTAGTTGCCATTAACAGTCCATTTTACCTACTCATTGAAATGCAATAGACTTTTGTAAAATATATAATCAGGCTTGTTTTTAGATAAATCATCTGGCTTTTTAAAATGCAATGTAACTTTTCTTTCAAGGAGTCTACTTTGTTTATATACCTAGTACTGTCACTTTTAAGATTTGTGGATTTAGAGGTCCCTACTCTTTTAATTATGTAATATTTTTTCTGGAGATCTTTGTATTGCTTTGTTGTAGCATTACAGACAGCTTTCTTGCTTAGAAAGCTTATTGGCTGCTTGCAGTGGCTTATGCCTGTAATACCAGCACTTTGGGAGGCCAAGGCGGGTTGATTATTTGAGGTCAAGATTTTGAGATCAGCCTGGCCAATATAAGGAAACCCTGTCTTTATTTAAAAATGCAAAAAATTAGCCAGGTGTGGCGGCAGGCACCTGTAGTCTCACCTACTCAGGAGGCTGAGGCACGAGAATTGCTTGAACCTGGGAGGTGGAGGTTGCAGTCAGCAGAGGGGTGAGACTCCTCTGTCTCAAAAAAAAAAGTTAACTCTATTGAGTGATGATTATAGGAAAAATGATTATCCTATTAACTGTAAAAATGATAATTAGAATAATTTTCTTTTTGTATTTTTGTTTTATGCTTTTACAGATCCGTCATTAAGTCTAGTCTAAAATGTATATTAAATAGATTTTTGACTTTTAAATTCTGCATCTCAACCTCTGTTGTAATTTGTGCTTTAAATCATCATTATAGCCTCTAAGTCCAGCATTGCATGACAAGTGCAAATTTTCTAATCGTGTTTCATTTCAATCCTCTTTTTAGGGATTAGAAAGTTATGTGGCAGATAAAGAATTCCATGCACCTCTAATCATCGATGAGAATGGAGTTCATGAGCTGGTGAAAAATGGTATTTGAACAAGATACCAAGTTTTACCACAATAGGAATAGCTTTTATTTTTGATAGACTGACTGTGAACTTACAAGACCCCCTGGATGATTCCAGTTTAAATATCCACAGGGTTTTATTTTGCTTGTTGAACTCTTACAGCTATTGCAAACTTCCCAAGATCCAGATGACTGAACTTCAGATAGCATTTTTATGATTCCTAACTCATTGAAGGTCTTATTTATATAATCTTTCTCCAAGCCAAGGAAACCATTGGCCATCCAGGAAATTTCCTACAGCTGAACTGTAGTCAGAACATTCAACATCACTTTACCTGGAGCCGGAAGCATTTGTTTTTGAAGTTGTACATAGTAATAATATGTCATTGTACATGTTGAAAGGTTTCTATGGTACTAAAAGTTTGTTTTATTTTATCAAATATTAAGCTTTTTTAAGAAAATAATTGAACAGTGAAATAAATGTATCTTCTTGTCTCTGGAGTGTCATTTGTACCTTGAAGAAATTATTTTATTGAGAAAATATGAAAGTTGGGAGAAATTTTAAGATAGTGCATAAAAACAAATTGATGCTTCACTGAGGTTGCAGAGTCACATAGAACTTCTTTGAGTGAGTATCTAACTTTGGGCTTTATCTTATCACTTTATAATAGTAGCTTTCATCCAGAGATTATTTTGTCCCCCTCCCAAAGGGACATTTGCAATGGCTGGAGATATTTTTGGTTGTGACAAGTGGGGAGGTGAAATGGTACTACAGGCATCTAATAGGGACTAGGGATGTCACTAAACATCCTCCAATGCACAGGACAATCTCCTACAACAAAGAATTATCTGGCCTAAAGTGTCAATGGTGTCAAGGTCGAGAAACCTTGTTTTCAAGTTTTTATTTACTCTGTTTTGCCCAAATATTTAGTGGCACATAGGAATTCAAAAGAATATAGTTTCTGAATTTTCTCTGGCAGGCTCTTCCAGTTTGTTGTTGTTTTTTAGAGGATTAAAAGAAAAAGAAAAAGGTGGTTCTTTAAATATGGGCCATAGATCATTGGTCATTAGTAAGGGTTCTCTGTGTTTAAAATGCTGTTTGCATGAAAAGACTGAGCTTTATAAATGCATCTTAAATAACATTTAAGTATTGACCAAAAGTATTAAAATGAACATCTGGATAAATGAAAGATTGTAAAAGTTATACCTAGAAAAGAGATGAGTAAATTTTATTTTCCACTAACAAGTTGTCACAAGATAGGATGTCATAGGGTGGGTCTTTTGTTTAAGGATCACTTTTTTTTTTTTTTTTGAAGAGTCTGTAATGTTGATATCCATCGCTCTATCTAAATTTTTTTTGTACTAAGGCCTAAATACTTCATTTAGCATATTTTCTGTTTTATTTCAATAACAGCTCAATGTTGCTATTGTTATCTATTTGTTTTCAAAAAGATTTGTGAAGTTTGACTCCTCATTGAAATGATCTCCAAATGGGTTGTGAGAACGGAGTTGTAGAATTTTTAGCTCTCAAATGCCAAAAACTGGTGCTAATGATGTGATTTGTTTCTTTTTTTCTTGAGCCTTGCTATTCCTTCTTCCCCTATTTTAAGAACATACTAATGATGCTAGGAAAAGGGAAGAATGGAAGCCTGGGACTGTTGTAGTGGTTTTATTGGAGAGGAGCGATGGCTGGGGAACATTGGGTGTTCAGAACAAAGTCTGAGCCAGGCGCGGTGGCTCACGTCTGTAATCCCAGCACTTTGGGAGCCTGAGGTGGTCGGATCATGAGGTCAGGAGTTCAAGACCAGACTGGCTAATATGGTGAAACCCCATCACCACTAAGATTACAAAAACTATCTGGGCATGGTGGCATGCGCTTATAGTCCCAGCTACTCGGGAGGCTGAAGCAGGAGAATCGCTTGAACCCAAGGTGGAAGTTGCAGTGAGCCGAGATTGCACCACTGCCCTCCAGCCTGGGCAACAGAGGGAGACTCCATCTCAAAAAAAA
>NW_016107856.1:1630239-1651777 GCF_001604975.1 Cebus imitator
AAAAAAAAAAAAAAAAAAAAAAAAGGAACAAAGTCTGAGAGCCTCTGAGCCATGAAATGATAAGGTAGCATTATGTATCTTTATAAGTCCTTGTTAGATAATTGTTATAATTCAGAAAATACAAAATTGGGTAAAATGTTTATGAAAATAAAAGCTAGAATAATGTGGCAGTAATGGTGGAGAATTTATTTGAGAGTTGATAGTCACTTTGAGTCTGGTTAGATTCCACCAGCTGTGATTTAGGACCTTTTTTGATAGTCACAAAGGAACATATAAGCCCAATGAATGTGTTACTTGAATATTTGATTTTTGTTCAATTTCCCTCTTGCCTCTCAAATTTGATCCAGTTTTGATGTCCACAAAGGAATTATTAGTGATACCTATTGGAAGATAAAGAAAAATTCAGTTTTCAACTTCTACCTCTTCTATTCCTAGAAGTTTTGCTTTTTATTGGTAATTTTGATTTTATTTAGAATCCCAGCTTACTGTTGCTAGCATTTCCTCTTTATTCATCATAGTACAGTCATATGTCAGTTATCTAGGTGAAAAGAGGCAAGGAAAAGCATGCATATGCTACAAGAGTGACTAAAACACAAATCATTCAGTTGGCTTGGAAATCTGTTTTTCTATTGACCAATGTGGATGTTTTTGCAATTCATGGTCTTACTTTCAGCCCTGGTTTAGGAAATACATATTGGGAAGTGATGAATTAATGAGCCAGTGAGGACTGAATCCTTATCACATGGCCAGCAGTATTAGTTGGGATATAAAAAGTATAACACAGAGACTTGTCCTTAAAAAACTTACATTCTGGTTACAGAGACAAAATTAACCCATGTAACAATGAAAAGATAGAAGAGTTAAACAAAGACAATCATAAATTGGAGTTTAGCATGTCCTCATCGAAGGATCCCATTGTATTAGGGTTCTCCAGAAAAACAGAACTGATAGGATATTCAAAGTTATGGCAAAAACTGCAATTACTTTTGCATCAACTGAAATATATAGAGAAAGATTTATTTATTTATGAGATGGAGTCTTGCTCTGTCGCCCAGACTCAAGTGCAGTGGTGCGATCTCGGCTCACTGCAATCTCCGCCTTCCCAGTTCAAACAATTCTCCTGCCGCAGCCTTCCGAGTAGCTGAGATTACAGGCGCGGGCCACCATGCCTGGCTCATTTTTTGTATTTTTAGTAGAGACGGGGTTTCACCATGCTGGCTAAGCTGGTCTTGAACTCCTGACCTCGTGATCTACCCGCCTCGGCCTCCCAAAGTGCTGGGATTACAAGCGTGAGCCACCACGCCCAGCAGAAAGATTTATTACAAGGAATTGGCTCGTGATCATGGAGGCTAAGTCCCGTGATCTGCCCTCTGCAAGCTGGTGCTGTGGTTCAGTCCAAACCGGAAGGCCTGAGAGCCAGGGGAGCCAATGGTGTAAATTGTAGTCTGAGTCTGACGGCTGGAGAACCAGGAGTGCAGATGTCCAGCGGCAGGAGAAGATGGATGTCCCATCTCAGGTAGAGCCAGTTCACCCTTCCTCTGCCCTTTTGTTTTATTCAGGCCCTCAAGGTATTGGATGCTGCCCGCCCACACTGATGAGGGCAATCTTCTTTACTCAGTCTCCTGATTCAAATGTTAATATTTTCTAGAAACACACTCAAAGACACGTAGGAATAATGTTTTACCAGCTATCTGGGCATCTCTTAGTCAAGTTGACACATAAAATTAACTATCACACCCATCATTTTAAGAGTAGAGCTACTCTCTTCTCAAATGGGTTAGATGTCTATAAGTACTAACAAGAAAATGTACCTTAATAATTCTAACATGTATTATGAAAAGTCGGTGTGATTTTTAGTAATTAGAACCGTGTTTTTCTCATAGTAGGCACTCAAACATTTTAATTAGGATTTATTGGATTTAATTACCTTTTTTCTTTTTTCCTTTTTTTTGAGATGGAGTTTCACTCTTGTTGCCAAGGCTGGAGTGCAATGACATGATCTCAGCTCTCTGTAACCTCTGCCTCCTGGGTTGAAGTGATTCTGCTGTCTCAGCCTCCTGAGTAGCTGGGATTACAAGCGCTTGCCACCATGCCCGGCTAATTTTTGTATTTTTAGTAGAGACGGGGTTTCACCATGTTGGCCAGGCTGGTTTTGACCTCAGGTGATCCGCCTGCCTCGGCTTCCCAAAGTGCTGGGATTACAGGTGTGAGCCACCATGCCCAGCCCGATTTAATTACCTTTAAGTGGAAATGTGTGTTGTGGTTTAGAAGTGGATAATGAAAGGAAGATTTATAATTATTTTGGGGAGAAAAGGGGGTTTCTTAACTGCATCAAGTTGCTAGGTGATTAATGCCCAAAATATGGGTCTAATTGGGAAATCTATAACTGATTTTCTAAGTGTGGTCCTCTGACCAGGTACATCAGCATCACCTGGAAACTTGTTAGAAATGCAGATTCTCAGAATTACTACATTATGCATTTGGGGGTGTGGCCCAGAAATGAGTGTTTTAACAAGCTGGGTGATTTTGGTGTACATTAAGGTTTGAGACTGATCACTGTAAGAGAATTTGGGGAGGCTGACCAAAGGTTAAGGGATGTTCCTGTGTTGATCTGTTTAAGATAATGGCCTCCAGCTGTATCCATGTTACTGCCAAGGACATGATTTTATTCTTTTTTATGGCTGCATAGTATTCCATGGTGTAGATGTTTCACATTTTCTTTGTCCAGTCCACCTTTGATGGGCAACTAGCTTGATTCCATGTCTTTGCTATTGTGAATAGTGCTGTGATGAACAAGTGCATGTGTCCCTTTGGTAGAACAATTTATATTTTTAGATATATACACAGTAATGGGATTGTTGGAGCAAATGCCACATGTTTTCACTTTTAAGTGGAAGCTAAAGATTGGGTAGTCATGAACATAAAGATACCAACAATAGACACTGGGGACTACTAGAGAGGGGAGGGAGAGGAGGAGAAAGGGTTGAAAAACTGTTGGGTACTATGCTTACTACCTGGGTGACAGAATCAATTGTACCCCAAGCCTCAGCATCACATAATATATCCATGTAACAAACCTGCACAGGTACTGCCTGAATCAAGAATAAAAGTTGAATTTTTTTTTTTTTTTTTTAGTTCAGGGATGGTACTAAAAAGAGAACATAAACAGTCTCTCTCTCTTTTGGGAGAGAGACTGAGAGAGGCCAACATTTCCAGAGCAATAATAAATTAAGCCAGAAACCAAATAGATAGCTTATGTGAGCTTTATTCTTTCAAACACCCAAGGGGGTGGTACTGACGGTGGTAAAAGAATGAAAGATGAAATTAACAAGACATGACCAGGAGAACTGTAATTGCTAGAACAATGGTTTCCAACCCTTAGGATCCTCTGAATTACTTGGAGAGATTTTTAAAAAAATATTACAAGTTTTTGACTTAAATTCTAGAGATTATGATTCTCAGTCTGGCAGAAGGCCAGAGCATCTAATTTATAAAAAGCATTAGATGATTCCAAAAGGCGGCTAGGAGTGAGAATTACTGACTTGGAGGCATAGACTTAGCTTAGAAATCAATAACCAAGGATGAGAGGGAAGAGACCTTGGATGTATTCTGGCTTTGAAAGCTTAAACAAGGGGAAGAGAAGAGTGAAGAACATTTCACTTGAGTACAGTACAAGCAAAAGATGAATAGACAAGGCTGGGAAGCAGGCATTCTGGGGATAATTCTACTTTGCAGATAGACCGCTAGAAAGAACCAGCCTAAATAGTGGTCTTTCTAAATTTTATTCCTCTCTGACTTAGCATTTTCTGAAATGGAGGTCAGGTGGTAGGCAGGGAATAGAAAGGGGGAAAGTTAGTGAATAATTAGGTTTAAAAATATTACAGGCACTTGTTTCAGGCTGAATGAGAAGTAAAAAGTATAATAATGTGTTAAGGCCGGGCATGGTGGCTCACGCCTGTAATCCCAGCACTTTGGGAGGCCGAGGCTTGTGGGTCACCTGAGGTTAGGAGTTCGAGACCAGCCTGGGCAAGACAGTGAAACCGCGTGTCTCCTAAAAATACAAACATTAGCCAGGTGCGGTGCCACACCCCTGTAATCCCAGCTACATGGGAGGCTGAGGCAGTAGAATCATTTGAACCCGGGAGGCAGAGGTTGCAGTGAGCTGAGATCACACCACTGCACTCCAGCCTGAATGACAGAGCAAGGCTCTGTTTCAAAAAAAAACAACAAAAGGTGTTAAGGTGATGATGTTATGGGTAGATTATTTTTCTCTATATAAATTTTTAGACAATGCATTGTTAATCTTACGATAAAAAGCTTTATCTTTTGTAAAGGCTCGAAAGAAAAATTAGCCAAAGATGTTCACATTAGCCACTTTGGTACAGCTGGGAAGGAACTTGGAGGTACAATTGGCTGTGGTGCAGTTAAGGTGGGGATGTAAACGTGCTTTTAGAGAGCAGAGACTGCACCACTGCAGTATAAGACAAACAGTCTTCATTACGCTGTTGTCTTTGGCACTGGGTATTTAATAGAGTGCCTTCATTTGTGAAATATGAGAACGTCTTATGATTCAGAGGAATATATGAAGGAAATATTCTGTAGAAATTCAAGGTAATGCACTTTGAGAAAAAGCTTTTCTGCAAGAGGTTTAATATGAGTCCTCTGATGTAATGTATACATTCAGTATTATGTCTTCTTACAGCTGAAAGGCCTAAAGGCTTGCTAAAAAGCTCAGTGAGTCAGTGGTGACACCAACTATGTTTATATAAACAGTGTTTTCCAAATTCTCAATAAAGTTAGGACACCATAGGAACAAAAAGTCTATCCTTATAGCTTCATGACTCATCCTTTCCACATCAATCATTCGGTTTCTCTTTCAGTTATTCCACTTCCCAGGAAATGATCTTTCTCACCGATCTCAAATTTTATTCTGGTAGACAATGTTTTTTTCTTTCTTTTTACAAAATCATGTACAGTATGAGTGTACAACTCATACTGTATGTATTTTATAAAGTAAAATATATAGCAGGTGATATGGATAAGATTGAAATGAGACAATAGGTTTCCTTTTAAAGTTTAAAATACACATTTTATTTTATTTTATTTATTTTCATTTGTCTTCAAGACCTGAAACTGAAAACCACCAGTCAGTCAGTCATGTGCCTCTGGTAATGCTACTGCACTGGAATGGACCCCGTGAGCTACAGCCAGGCTGACAGGTTTTATTTTTATTTTTTTAAATAAATTCCTCACTTTTTTTTTTTCTTTAGGTTAGAGACAGGGTCTCACTCTGTTGCCCAGATTGGAGTGGAGTGGCTCAATCATAACTCACTGCAGTCTCCAAATTGTGGGCTCAAGAGGTCCTCCTACTTAAGCTTTCCAAGTAGCTAGGACTACAGGCATGCAGCACCAACCACGCCCAGCTAAATTTTTTTTTTTTTGAGATGGAGTTTTGCTTTTTGTTGCCCAGGTTGGAGTGCAATGGTTTGATTTCAGTTCACCACAACCTCCGCCTCCCAGGTTCAAGCAATTCTCCTACCTCAGCCTCCCAAGTACTGGGATTACAGACATGTGCCACCATGCCTGGCTAATTTTGTATTTTTAGTAGAGATGGGGTTTCTCCATGTTGGTCAGGCTGTTCTCGAACTCCAGGGCTCAAGAAATCCTCCCACCTTGGCCTGCCAAAGTGCTGGGAATACGGGCGTTAATGGTCATGCCCAGCTTATTTTATAGACTTTTAAAAGGCCTGAAATGTAATAGAGGAGAGATTAACTCTCATGCATATATAATGTAAATATTCAGTAAGGATGGTAACTATGGCCCACATGTTGTTCTAACGCTTAACCATGTGTCAGTTGTTGCACTGAGCACCTTACATACATTGTCTCATTTAACCCTTATTACCTTCCTATGACGTGGGAACTTTTATTGTTCAGTCTACAGGGAAGCTGAAGCATACAGGTTAAGTAAATTGTTTAAGATGATATACCTCATAAGAAGCAAAGCTGAGAATTGAACCCAGAATGTAGATCCAGAGGGCCACAGTTTGTGTCTACTTAAAAAAAATTTCAAACATACACAATAGAACAGAGTAATACGCCTCTATTACCTAGTTTCTAACAATTAATTGTGGTTAATCTTCGTTCATTTATTTCCCACTTTCCCCCTATACTCCACCCACCCACTGAATTATTTTAAAATCAGTTCAACATCTTGGTTGTAATACTTCAGTGTAACAGTAACCAGTGTATGTGTGTGTGTGTTTATATATATGTGTATATATATATTTATGAATATATTCACAATATATATGAATATATTCATAATATATATTTATGAATAATATATGTGTATATATATTTATGAAGAAATATATATGTATGTTTAGACAAGGTCTCTGTCACCCAGGCTGGAGTGCAGTGGTGTGAACATGGCTCACTGCAGCCCTGACCTCCCGGGCTCAAATAGTCCCCTATCCTCAGCTTCCCAAGTAGCTGGGATTACAGGCACATGCCACTGGTCCCCCTAATTTTTTTTCTTATTTTGTAGAGACGAGGTCTTGCCATGCTGCTCAGGCTGGTCTCAGACTCCTGGGCACAAGTGATCCCACCTCAACCTCTCAAAGTGTTGGGATTACAGGTGTGAGTCACCATGCCGAGCTCATAATATTTTAAAAACCTTAGTAATTAACAATCATGCCTTAATATCATGTAATATCCAGCCAATGTTTGAACTTTCTCAAGTGTTTCATAAATATCTTTGTTTTTTTTTTTTTAGACAAGGTCTCACTTTGTCACCCAGGCTGGAGTGCAGTGGCAAGATCTTGGCTTACGGCACCCTCCACTTCTGGGGCTCAAATGATTCTCCTGCCTTAGCCCCTCAAGTTGCTGGGACTACAGGTGCGCACCACCACGCCGGCTAAATTTTTGTATTTTTTGTAGAGAGGGAGTTTCGCCCTGTAGCTCAGGCTGGTCTTGAACTCCTGAGTTCAAGTTATCCACCCGCCTCCCAAGGTGCTAGGATTATAGGTGTGAGCCTCTGTGCCCAGCCCCCAAGTATCTCATAAATATCTTTTATATGTTGAATTATTTGAATCGGGCTCTAAAGTCTATTTATTGCCTTTGACTAATATGTCTCTTAAATTTCCCTTAAATATTTAAAAATGTATGCAGGTCCTCCCTCTTTGCTTTTTTTATTTTTGTTTGATATTTATTTGTTAGAAAAAACTGGTTTTTTTTCAGCGTAGATTTGCAGATTTTGGGTTGTGTTTCCATAATGTCCTTTAACTGCTCCTCTCGCTTCCATATTTCTTGAAAGTTATAGTTAACTGAAGCTTGATCAAATTCAAGGTCAATTTTTTAAAATTAAAAATTCTTCATAGCACTTTGGGAGGCTGAGGTGGGCAGGACACTTGAGGTCAGGAATTTGAGACCAGCCTGGAACATGGTGAAACCTTGTCTCTACCAAAAATACAAAAATTAGCCAGGCGTGGTGGTGCAGGCCTGTAATCCCAGCTACTCAGGAGGCTGAGGCAGGAGAATCACTTAAACCAGGGAGGCAGAGGTTGCAGTGAGCCAAAATCACACCACTGCACTCCAGCCTGGGCAACAGAGCAAGACTCTGTTAAAAACAAAAAAACAAAAACCCAAAAAACTTCATAGATAGTCTGCATACTTCGGGTTAATCTCATTAGAGGCACATAAATTCAGTTCTTGTTCAGCCTAACAAGATAGAGAGTATCTCTGTGTTCTCATAAAGACATTTTAAAATTAGTCTTCTGAAAATAGATTAATAAAATATTAAAATCACCTGGGGTCAATATGGAATAAAGAAATACTAATTTAAAGAGGAAATAGTGACTCTTGATTGAACTATGTAATATGGCCTTGGTAGAATTAGCTGTATTTAGGTCAAGTAAGACTTTCTTGTGAAAGGTAATAGGTGACTGCATTCTCTTCATTTTTATCAATGAAACTTAAATGGCTTCTCTTCTTCCACATGTCCTATCCTTGACAAGATGGTCAGTATCACTAAGGGGCCTGGCTTTCTACCATCTGATGCGAGGAACTATAAACTTGTATTTACCGTTCTCCTTGTTTCTCTTTTATCTGTGTATCTTTGCCATTCTGTTTTCTCAATGATAGTATGTTCTCTCCCATTCACTGATAAATTCTCCCATTCGATGATGAAAAAAAAACTCCCACAAAACACTACCTACAGTACCTGATTTAGCAAGATCTGCTTAAAAGGATCAAATGTGTCCAGGTACCTTAATGGTGTCTATTTTATTTTATTGCTGCATAACACCACGTATTTATTTTTTAGTTTCTGAAGATTAGAAATCCAGGGGTGCTTAGCTGAATAGTTCTGCCTCTCATTTTTTCATGAGATTGTAGTCAAGCCGTCAGCCAAGGCAGCCGTCACCTGGACTGCACTGGGGCTGGAGACCCTGATGCCAAGCTCACTCATGTAGTCTTTGGTAAAAGGCCTCAGTTCTGTGCCATATGGGCCCTCCATAGGGCCTTATGACACGGAAGCTGGCTTTCCTCAGCCCAAATGACCCAAGCAAGAGAGACAGCAGCAAGATAGAAGCCACAGTGTCTTTTAAAACTAACCTCAGAAGTGATGTAGCATCATATCTATAATACAATATTGGTCAACTATTGTACAATAAGGGACTACTTGAGTATAAATACTAGGAGGCAGAGATTATTGGGACCCATTTTAAAGGCTGGCTTCCACAAAGGTGTAAAATTCTTTTTTCTTTTTTTGAGACGGAGTTTCACTCTTGTTGCCACTGCCTCCCAGGTTCAAGCGATTCTCCTGCCTCAGCCTCCTAAGTAGCTGGGATTATAGGCGTGTGCCACCACACTGGGCTAATTTTTTGTATTTTTAAGAGAGACGGGGTTTCACCATGTTGGCCAGGCTGGTCTCGAACTCCTGACCTCAGGTGATCCACTCACCTCAGCCTCCTAAAGTGCTGGGATTATAGGTGTGAGCCACTGTGCCTGGCTTTGCATAGGTGTAAAATTCTTAACACAATTTTAGCAAATAGAGTTAAACAATACATTAAATGGATAATATAACAAAGTGGGGTATAGCCCAGGAATGCATGGTTGGCTTAACATTTGGAAATTAATAAGCAGAATTCAACATATTAACAGATAAAAAGACAAAGATTTAGAAAATACATTTCACAAAATCCAAAATCCTTTCCTGATAAAAAGTCTCATGACACTAGGGATAGAAGAAATAGACATGATAAACAAAGGCATGTTTTTAAAGCCTACATCTTACTATCACACTTAATTGTGAAAGACTATATATTTCCCCCTAAAATCAGGAACAAGACAGTTATGTTCTTTTTTGTTACCTCTATTCAATGTTGTACAGAAGTTCTACCCAGAACAGTAAGACAAGAAAAACATATAAAAGGTATCCCATGTTGGAAAGGAAGAAATAAACCTGTCTACTTGAAGATGACATGATTACTACTGAGAAAATTCTGTGGGATCTGCATAAAAGTTATCAAAACCAGTAAGTTTAGCAAGGTTATGGAATACAAGATCAACATATAAAAATCATTTGTATTTCTATATTCGAGCAGCAAAGAATTAGACATTAAAATTTAAAAAATCATATTTCTAATAACGTTAAAACATGAAATGCTTATGGGCAAATCTGACTAATATGTGAAGGATCTGTACATTGAAAACTACAAAACCTTGAGTGAAATTATAGAAGCAGATCAGAAGATTTGGTGTTAAGATGTCAGTTCTCCCCAAAATGATATTGACGACAAGGCAGACAAATATATCAATGAGACAGAATATATAATCTAGAAATAAGCTAACCTAGAAATAGATGATACATATATTGTCAATTTGTGGCTGGCCATGATGGCTCACACCTGTAATGCCAGCATTTTGAGAGGCCGAGGTGTGTGGATTACCTGAGGTCAGGAATTCGAGATCAGCCTGGCCAACATGGTGAAACCCTGTCTCTACTAAAAACACAATAAAATCAGCTGGGCATGGTGGTGCATGCCTGTAATTCCAACTACTTGGGATGCTGAGGCAGGAGAATTGCTTGAACACAGGAAGCAGAGGTTGCAGTGCGCCATTGCATTCCAGCCGGGGTGACAGAGTGAGACTCAGTCTCAGAAAAAAAAAAAAAAAAATGGCATATTGCATAGCAATAATATCGGGAGAAAGAAGCCAGACACAAGAGTATCCACTTAATTATTCCAAAAATATGATGATTAAGAATTGGCAAAACTAATCTATAATGGAAAAGTTCTATGGAAGGGGTATCTATTGAGGGAGGACCACACGGGAGCCTACTGAGTACTGGAAATATCTGTACTTTCATCAGCTGCGACTATAGATACATTTCCAAAAATTAGGCTGAACACTTAAAATTTGTTTGTAATGTTATACCTCAATTAAAAAGAAAAAACTTAATCTTCTATGCATTTTGAAGTTTGAAAATATATTTTAAAATAATTCATTGATTAAAGAGAGAGTTTAAAAAACTTATTCAAGACTTTATAACTAGCAGATGGTGAGTAAGGATTAAAATCCAGGTGTGTCTGGCTCTGAAATGCCTGCTTTGAATTATTAGATTGGTGCAAAAGTAATTGTGATTTTTGCCATTGAGAGTAATGGTGAAATATTACCATTGCTGCCATTAACACTCTGTTATGCTGCTTCCCACTACACTGTCTAATCCCAACAACGTTCTGAACAATGCTATACATACCAACTATTGCTTTTGAAAGAGTAAAGGAATAAAATTGTTGGGTTTATAATTTTTAAGCCATCAGAAATGAGCAATGGAAAAAAAACTAAGAATGAAGAGAGAGCAAATGTTTTTTGTAAATTTCATAAGTAGCAGTTTGAGAAAAAGGCCCTTTGGTATGAGATGGCTCAGCCTGTGGTATCCGAGGTGGAAGGGCCAAAAGCATAAAGAAACAGAGTGCCAGATGGTGATTAGGGCCAGATGGCTGTCGCCAGGGTCATGCTCAAGTTAGTGTAAATTAAGGAGAATCACAATAAGTTTATACAACACCAGCCCAAAGCCAATTATTGTCCTTGGATTTAGGGTATATTTCCTCTTTATTTATAGGAAAGTGTATGTTTGTATGTGTGTGTTTGTATATGGGGGGGTTGTGTTTGCAGGGGATGGCAAAGAGCAAGTCTGGGAATAATGGATCAACATTTGAGAGTAGAATTGGGCTGTAATTAGGTGAGTGTAATTGTTTCCGTGGAAAAGTTTTTCTCACACTCTTTCCTTTCCCTTTATTATATTCTCAGAATATACTGAAGGGCAGTGCATTTGGCAGGCTGAATTTGGCACTGCCCAGACAGCCTCAGTAGATCAAAGGGCCTGAGAACACTAGTTTCTATCCAATCCCATTTACTGAGCTGTTGAGCAATGCAGTGGTGATTGTGATAACTTGCTTCTAGGGGGTGAGAAGCAAAAAAACCGCAACCTACACTTTCTGCCTGGGGTTGCTGGTGGAAGTTGAGAGCTCCACCCCAATGAAGAACAAAGTTGTAGAACTAACTGCTTTGCTTATTGGCCTATTCTCAGAGACAAGAATAGCCAAATAGTGACCAAATTAAAGGCTCACAGTACTGTGATTAACGTTTATTAGTTCATTAGTTTCTTCTGTCCTCATATCGAACTTTGGTTGGCCTTCCAAGAATGACACTCCAGGGTCTTGTTTCTGGACCTGTCTGGAGTACTCTGGAATGCGGCTGCAGCCCTTAGCCCCAAGGCTGGGGCTGTCCTACCCTATCCACCTGCTGTCAGGGGGACTTGCGTAAGCATAACTTGAGGGTGATAATGAGATAATATCTGAAGCCCTGGAGCAGAATGTATTTGCTAAAGCTGGATTTTATGGCTGGAGTTTTCACTTGTTTCCTTAGTGTATGAGAGGCTAGTTCCTGTGAGTCCCTGCCTTCCTGGGGGCCTTGTCCCTGCTGGGAACAGTTCCTGTTTTTTTGTAGCTTTTCCCGCAGGGCTATTTCTGTGCAGTAGAGGGCAGTATTTTCAAATGCTCAGGCAGCATCTCGGCCTTAGGAGAACCTGGGAACTGGAGGCTGTAGAATGTGGAGATTTGAATGTTTAGCCCTCCAGGAACCCACTTCACACCCCAACCAACATTTTCATCTCCCCTTAAAGCTGGGTTCAAGTTACACAGGGTTGAGTAAAAGCCCACCTTCTCGACCATCTGAGAGATGCTAACATCATCCATACCCCAACCCTCTGTGCCCAAGCGGATAAAGAGCACCCAGGTTCATTAACAGAAAATCAGTAATGCAGAGAAATAGAAAGCATATTTAAAGCGACCTCTTTTCAAATGCAACTGCTATTAATGTTTCTGTGTAATGTTTTCTTTTAGGTATTTCATTTCTATGTATCTTAAAGAGTGCTTAAATAATTAATACTATAGCAAAAACATGTTCTCATATTGTGTAATTAATATTTATAAGTCTAATTTTTGACAAATTATATTTCTTTAAGTGGATTTGTTAACATTTTACTTAGTGTTGAACATTAATATTTTTTCTTCCAGCTTTTTGCTAATATAAATAATGCTGTGATAAATATTTTTTAGTAAGAGGTTTGCCATACATATGAGTATTTCCTGAGTATGGATTCCCAGGTGTAGAATTATTTGGTCAAAGGATATAAATATTCTTAAAGCTCTGATCACTTTTTTTATTGCATTGCTAGGGAATTTTACTAATTTACACTTCTGCCAGTTGTCTTAGTTTTTTATTGCTGCCATAACAAATTGCCACAAACTTAGTGCTTTAAACTACACAAACATATTATCTTACATTTCTGCAGGTCAGAGAACTGGTACAAGTCCCATCAGGCTAAAATCAGATTGTTGTCAGGGCTGACTTTCTTTCTGTAGGCTCTACGGAAGAATACATTTTTTTTTTTTTTTTTTTGACTCATTCAGATGGCAGCATGGAGTTCCACGGGGTTGTGGGACTCAGGCTCCTGTTTCCCTGCTGGCTGTTAGCTGCGTCTGTCCTTAGCTCCATGACACCTCTCTCTGGTCCTTGCAGATGATGCCTACATCTGTAATAGGGTATTGAATCCTTCTCATGCTGCCATTTTCAGACTCATTCTGTTGCCTTTGGTTTTGGTATCTTTCTGACCCAGCCGAAAATGTTCTTCATTTCGGCTAATCCCTTAAGGGCTCAAGGGATTAGGCTGGACTCATTCAGATAACCAACAATAATTTTCCTATCTCAAGGTCCTTACACTTAATCACATCAGCAGAGTCCCTGTTGCCATGCAAGGTAACATATTCTTGGGTTCCAGGGATTAGGGCATGGATAACTCTGGGGCCATTATTCTGCCTACCCTACCAACAATACACAATTTTGTATTTCACCAAATCTTAACCTCACCAGCTATTATAAACACTTGTGTGATAATGTGATTAAAAAGTATCTTATTTAAACGTGTATTTTTTTTTTACTTGTGAAGGTGAACTTTTTTTGTACTTTATACAGTTAGTTTTGTTCATATCTTTCTTGTTGGCAGAAGAAACATATTTTTTTTCTGTCATTTCCCTGCAAGTTCCCTTACTGCTTGTACTTTAATACATTTTCCTTCTTGAAATCATATTTGCTTCTTTTTTTGTTTATTCCCTATTTGCTTCAAGCTTCCTCAAAGGGAGAATGGGAACCAAACTTCCTGAGCTCTTGCAAACTTTATTCTCATATTTGATAGCTATTTTACAGGGTAGATACTTTTAAGTTTAGGAGAATTTTCCTTTAGAAGTTTAATGGTCTTGCTTCATTGGCTTCAAACATCATTATTGTTCCTGAAAGCCTGATGCTAATCTGATTCCTATTTGTAGGTAAACTATTTTTTCCTTCTCTGGAAGGCTTAAGAATCTTTTCTATATCTTGGGGGAAATGAAATTTCACAATGACATTCCTGACAGAGAGTATGTACTCTGGTAGCCCTCCTTCTTTTTCTGATAGGTTCTTCTGAAATTAACTAATTAATGCAAATCTTTTTATTATGGAAAATTTAAAGCACATACAAAAGAAGATAAAATAATATAATAAACTTACATATATTCCTGTATCACTCACCCAACATCTATAATGATCGATTTTATTTATTTATTTATTTCTTGAGATGGAATTTTGCTCTTTGTTGCCCAGGCTGGAGTACAGTGGCGCCATCTTGGCTCACTGCAACCTCTGCCTCCCGGGTTCAAGCGATTCTCCTGTCTCAGCCTCTGGAGTAGCTAGGATTGTAGGCACCCGCCACCATGCATGGCTAATTTTTGTATTTTTAGTAGAGACGGGGTTTCACCATGTTGCCCAGGCTGGACTCAGACTCCTGACGTCAGGTCATCCGCTTGCCTTGGCCTCCCAAAGTACTGGGATTACAGGCATGAGCCATTGTGCTCGGCCAATGATCAATTTATTGCCAGTCTTGTTTCATCTCAACCATTTGCTGTCCTTACCAACCCAGTCCTTTTTTTTTTTTTTTTTTTTAATTTTTTTTCCTTTTCTTTTTTTTTTTTTTTTTTTTTTTTTTTTGAGACAGAGTCTCACTCTGTTGCCCAGGCATGATCTTGGCACACTACAACCTCCACCTCCTGGGTTCAAGCAATTATCCTACCTCAGCCTCCTGAGTAGCTGGGATTACAGGTGAGAACCACTGCACCCGGCATATTTTTTGCATTTTTAGTAGAGAGGGGGTTTCACCATGTTGGCCAGGCTGATCTCAGACTTCTGACCTCAGGTGATTCGCCTGCCTCGGCCTTTCACAGTGCTGAGATTATAGGCATGAACCACCCCACCCAACCTGAAACCAGTAATTTTGAAGCAAATTATACATCATTATTTTATTCATAAATAATTTATGTTTTTTCTAAAAGATAAGGGATTAAAAAAATCATAAACCATATTAATAATAATTCTTTGATGTCATCAAATATCTGGTGTATGTTGAAATTTTCCTGATTTGCCTCTTTTTTTGGGTGTGTTTTCGAGATTGTTCCAATTAGGATTCAAATAAAGTCCTTATCTTGCAATTAATTTATATGTCTCTCTTTTG
Organism: Cebus imitator; assembly: GCF_001604975.1. Lineage (NCBI taxonomy): Eukaryota > Metazoa > Chordata > Mammalia > Primates > Cebidae > Cebus > Cebus imitator. The sequence goes on from NW_016107856.1 coordinate 1,645,348, forward strand.
ATTTCTCTCTCTCTTTTTTTGTTTTGTCACCCAGGCTGGCGTTCAGTGGCACAATCATGGCTCACTGCAGCCTTGACCTCCTGGGCTCCAGCAATCCTCCCACCTCAGCTTCCCAAGTAGCTGTGACCACAGGTGTGTGCCACCATGCCTAGTTATTTTTTTATTTTCTTATTTGTAGAAATGGGGTCTCCTTATGTTGTCCAGGCTGATCTTGAACTCCTGGGCTCAAGAGATCCTCGCTCCTCGGCCTCCCAAAGCACTGGAATTATAGGTCAGCATGCTATGTCTCTTAAGCCTCATTGACTCTATCTATAATCTTCCCCTCTCTGTGTGTGTTTCTCTTTGTCTGTCTCTTTATTCACTTTGCAATTTATTTAAGAACACATGGGAGAGAGTCCCACAATTGGGAATATGTTGGCTGTTTCCCCATGTAACAATCTCCTTTGTTTCCTGTATTTTCTGTGAATTAGGATTAGAAGTAGAGGCTTGACTAGATTCAGGTTTGATTTTTTTTTTTTTTTTTGGCCCTAATATGTCATAGATAATGTCTGTTAAAAGGTTCAAAATGTCTCTTTTTGCATTGTACTAGCAGCCGTTGATGGCTATTTCCCTGATAGGCCCTTTAAGTTCGAATGTGAGCTGGGGAATATTCTTTTATTACTTACGCAGTAATTTCCTCTCCTCAATTCCTTTACTACTTTCTGGAACACATTTTAGTTAAACGTTTTCCCTTTTGGTCTTTGAATTCTCTTACGCATTTCCTTATTTTCCATTTCTTTGATATTTTGCTCTGTGTTCACAGCTTCCTTGATATCTATGGAGTTCTCTGATTGAAATGTATATTTTTCCCTCTTCGTGTTCCTTTTTCATGGCATCCTGTTCTTTTTTCATTGGATGTAATGTCTTCTCATACCTCTCTTAAAATACCAATTTTCTTAAAAGCTCTCTTTTATTCTCTGAATATATCTGTTTACTTGGGATCAACCTTTCTATTTGTTTGACTTGATCCTTTACTTTCATCCACAGATATTCTTCAAATGCCATTAGTCCTTGGCTGTTGATCTGTGTTTAAGATAAGGCAAAAGGTAGTCATCAGGGAGTCCTGTGGTTGTTTCTTTCTCTTCACAGGCTTCATTTTAGTGTGGATGGGCAAGAAACAAGCTGTTACAACTGTGCCTCCCAGCTACCAGAATGTGGAAGTCTGCACTGATTACTGTAGCTCTGAAGTAAGTTTTTAAATCAGAAAGTGAGGGTCCTCCAACTTTGTTTTTCTTTTGGAAGTTTGTTTTGGCTATTTTGGGTCTCTTGCATTTCCACTGAATTTTGAAATCTGTTTGTCAATTTCTGAAAAGAAAAACATCTGCTGGGAATTGAATAGTAATTGCTTTGAATCTGGTATCATTACAAGAAATATTTCCATATTAGCAATATTAAGTATTTTGATCCATGCACATAGAATGCCTCATTTATTTAGGTTCTTTTGATTGTTCTCAACAATGTTTTGCAGTTGTCTGTGTACAAGTCTTGCACTTCTTTTACTAAATGTATTCCTAAGTATTTTATCTTTTTGATATGATTACAAAGGGAATTGATTTCTTAATTTCATGTTTGTACCTTTCATGGCTAATGTATGGAACCATAATTGATTAATTGATGTTTGTATGCTGATCTTGTTCTGGAATCACCAATATCACTACAGCAACCTTGCTGGATCCTTTTGTTTTTTTTTTTTTTTTTGAGACAGGGTCTTGCTTTATTGCCTGGACTGGAGAGCAGTGGTATGATCTTGGCTCACTGCAACCCTGCAAACTCTGCCTCCTAGGTTCAAGCCATTCCCTTGCCTCAACCTTCAAATATAAGGTTGGGATTACAGGTGTGTGCCACCACACCAGTTAATTTTTGTATTTTTAGTAGAGATGGGGTTTCACCATGTTGGCCAGGCTGGAACTCCTGACCTCAAGTGATCCATCCACCTTGGCCTCCCAAAGTGCTGGGATTACAGGTGGGAGCCACCACGCCAGCTGATGCTTTCTAAAACTGTTTCTTAGTTCTAATGGTATTTTTTGTGTGTGAATGTCTTATAATTTTCTGTATACAAGATCATGGAGAGATATCTTTTCTTCTTTCTTATTAATCTGGACTCATTTTCCTTCTTTTTCTTGTCTGGTTGCTTTGGCTAGGATGTTCAGTGCAATGATGAAGTGGTGAGAGTGGACATTCTTGTCTTTTTTTTTTGGCACATAAAGGTTTATTATGAAAATATAGTTTTGTCCTTATATAAGCAACTTGGAGAGGTTGTACCTGACCAGCATAGCTCTTTCTTATTTAGTTAAGCAATGACATCAGCTTTGTGCTTTTTTTTTTCTTTTTGTGACAGAGTTTGACTCTTGCTGCCTAGGTTGGAGTGTAGTGGTGTGATCTCGGCTCACTGCAGCCTCCACCTCGTGGGTTCAAGCGATTCTCCTGCCTCAGCCTCCTGAATAGCTGGGATTAAAGGTGCCCATCACCATGCCCAGCTAATTTTTATATTTTTTGGAGAGATGGGGTTTTGCCATGTTGGCCAGTCTGGTCTCGAACTCCCAGCCTCAGGTGATTTGCCTGCCTTGGCCTCCCAAAGTGCTGGGATTACAGCCATGAACCACCGCACCTGGCTTAATTGTGTGCTATTTATTTATTTATTTGAGACGGAGTCTCACCCAAGCTAGAGTGCAGTGGCACAATCTTGGCTTACTGCAACCTCGGCCTCCCGGGTTCAAGTGATTCTCCTGTCTCAGTCTCCCGAGTAGCTGGGACTGCAGGTGTGCACCACCACCCCTGCCTAATTTTTGTATTTTTAGTAGAGATGTGGTTTCATCATGTTGGTCAGGATGGTCTTCATCTCTTGATCTTGTGATCTGCCTGCCTTGGCCTCTGAAAGTGCTGGGATTACAGGAGTGATCCACCGCACCCAGTCTGTCCTTTTTAATACAAGATGTTGAGTTGTGATCTCATCCTTTCAAAATGGTTACTTCATTAGGTTGTTTTGAAGGATTAAGTGAAAGTAGTAAACAATAAATAATAGCTATCATTTTCCATATTATGTTATTTAATGAATAAATGTTCAAATGGCTTTTTATTTTTATTTTTTAAATTTTATATGTACGGGGTACAAGTGTAGTTTTGTTACATGAATAAATTTTGTAATAGTGAATCATTCAGTAAGCCATTTTAGCGTACCCACCATCCATGGAGCATACATTGTACCCAATAGGTAATTTTTCATCCCTCATTCCCCTCACATCCTCCTACCTTTTAGAGTCTCCAGTGTTAATTATTCCACTCCATATATCCATGTGCTGTTTCTGATCTTAAGGAACAGCTTTCAGTTTTTCATCTGGCCTTTTCAGATTAAGGGAGTTTTTTTTTTTTTTTTTTTTTTTTTTTATGGTCTTTTCAGATTAAGGGAGTTTCCTCTTATTTCTAGATTACTGAATGTTTTCATCCTGAAAAAGTGTTGGATTTTGTCAAATGCTTTTTAAATTTTCTTTCTTTCCTTCCTTCCTTCCTTTCTTCTTTTCGAGACAGGGTCTTGCTCTGTCACCCACGCTGAAGTGTAGTGGTGCCATGACAGCTCACTGCAGCCTCGGCCTCCCAGGCTCAAGTGACTCTTCCACCCTAGGTTCCTGAGTAGCTGAGACTACAGGTACATGCCAACACACCTGGCTAATTAAAAAAAAATTTTTTTTCTGTAGCGATGAGGTCTCACCATGTTGCCAGGTGACCCTCCCACCTCGGCCTTCCAAAGTGCTGGGATTACAAGCATGAGCCACCATGCCTGCCCAAATGCTCTTTCTTAATCGATTGAGATAATCATGTGTTTTTTTCTTTATTCTACTAATGTGGTATATTATACTGAATGATTTAAAAAATATGTTTAATCACTCATGCAGTCCTAATAAGAATCCCACTTGATCATGGGGATATAATCCTTTTAATATACTGCTGTATTCAGTTTACTTGTGAAGGAGGAGTTCTGTGTCTATATTCATAAGGGATATAATAACATCTTTCCCTGATGTCTTTGATTGTAGTATCATGGTAATGCTGGCTTCATAGAATGAGTTTGAAAGTGGTTCTTTCTCTTGTGTTTTATAGAGCATTTGGAAAGAATTGATAGAAATTCTTTAAATAGTTGGTGGAATTCAGCACTGAAGTTATCTCAGCCTGAGCTTTTTTTGTGTGTGAGTAGTTTCTTGGTTGGTAATCCAGTCTTTTAATATTTTAGGTCTATTCAGATGTTTTTGTTTCTTTTAAAGTCAGTTATGGCGAAATCATTCATTTTATCTAGACTATCTAATTTGCTGGCATATAATTATATTTCTAAAGTTTAAAAAATTATATTTGAAAGTCAGTAGTAATATCCCCTCTTTTATTTCTGAGTTTAGTAATTCGAGTTCTTTCTCTATCTTGATTAATCTAGGTAAATGCTTGTCAATTTTGTTGATCTTGTTGAAGAATCAATTCTTGGTTTTGTTGATTTTTCTATTTTATTTATACCTGCTCTAACTTTTATTATTTCCTTACTTTTGCTTGCTTTGGGTTTTGTTTGCTCTTCTTTTTTCTTTTCTTTTCTTCTTTGAGACAGAGTCTTGCTCTGTTTTCCAGGCTGAAGTGCAGTGGTATGATCTAGGCTCACTGCAACCTCCGCCTCCTGGGTTCAATTGATTCTCCTGCCTCAGCCTCCCAAGTAGCTGGGATTACAGGCCTGTGCCACCGTGCTCGGCTAATTTTTTTTGTATTTTTATTAGAGATGGGGTTTCACCATGTTGGCCAGACTTGTCGCAAACTCCTGACCTCAAGTGATACATCAGCCTTGGTCTCCCAAAGTTCTGGGATTACAGGTGTGAGCCACCACAACAGGCCCTGTTATGGATTTCTAATTTAATTCCATTGTGGTCAGAAACATACAATGAATGATTTTAAAATGCTTCTAAATGTACTAAAGCTTGTTTTATGGTGTGACATATAATATACCTTGGACAATGTTTCACGTGCATGTTAGAATAATGTGTATTCTCCTGTTGTTGCGTGGAGTGTTCTAGAGATAGGTGTTAGAGCTAGTTAGTTTATGGTATCGTCTAAATCTTCTACCTCTTTTTTGATTCTTGATCTAGTTGTTCTGACTACTGAAAGTAGAGTATTAGTCTCCAACTGTCGTTCCGTTTCCTATTTCTCCCTCAATGTTGTCAGTTTTGCTTATGTATTTTGGGGTTCTGTTCTTAGGTGTTTATATATTTATAATTGTTACATTTTCCTGATGAATTGGACTTTTTATAATTTTAAAATGCCTTATTTACCTTTAGTAACACTTTTTGTCTCAAATTCTATTTTGTTTGATAGTAATATAGCTATTCTAGCTCTCTTTTTGTTACTAATTTAGATGAAATAGCTTTCTTTATTCTTTTAACCTATTTGTGTGTCTGAATGTCTTTTGTTGGCATATAGTTGGATTATGTTTTTTAAATTCATTCTTCCTATCTCAGTCTTTTGAATGGGATATTTAATCTAGTTACATTTCATATAATTACTAATAATGTAAGATTTACATCTGTCATTTTGTCATTGTTTTCTGTATAGCTTAGGTCTTTTTTGTTCCTCTTTTCCTATATTACTACTTTTTTTTGTGTGTGAAATAGATATTTTTTAGTGTACCATTTTAATTCCTTTGCTTTTTATTTTACTATATTTGTTTTAGTTTCTTTTTAGTGGTCATCTGGGAGATTGCAATGAGCATGTGAACTTAAAGCAATCTACTTCAAATTAATACCAACTTAATTTTATAGTGACTAAAAATAGGCGTTCAATATAGCTCTGTTCTTTACCCTCTCCTTTCTGGTAGTATTATTTATATAGATTATGTCTTTATAACTTATACAGATTATATTTATATTTATACAGATTATATCTTTATGCATTATGCAAATGTCCATCAAAACATTTCACAATTTCTGCTTTATGTAGTTGTCTTCCAGATAAATTAGGAGAGGAAAACTGTTAAAAATACATGTCGAATGCAATGGCTCACACCTGTAATCTCAGTGCTTTGGAAAACCAAGGCAGGAGGATAGCTTGAGGCCAGGAGATTGAGACCAGCCTGGGAAACATAGCAAGACCCCATCTTTACAAAAAATAAAAAATTAACTGGGCATGGTGACATGTGGCAGTACTCCCAGCTACTTGGGAGGCTGAGGTGGGAGGATTGCTTGAACCCAGGTGTTCAAGGTTGCAGTGAGCTATAATAGTCCCCTGCACTCCAACCTGGGTGATAGAGTGAAAATTCCCACTAAAAAATACATGTTTACTGTTTTTCACATATACTTGTGTAGTTGCTTTTGCCTTTTCTTTCTTTCTTCCTTTCTTTTCTTTTCTTTTTTTTTTTTTTTTTTTTTTT
>NW_016107856.1:1652086-1656296 GCF_001604975.1 Cebus imitator
TGCTCTTGTTGCCCAGGCTGGAGTGTAATGGTGCAGTCTTGGCTCACTGCAACCCCCTCTTCCCAGGTTCAAGCGATTCTCCTCACTCAGGCTCCCAGGTAGCTGGAATTACAGGCTTGTGCCACCACACCTGGCTGATTTGTTGTCTTTTTAGTACAGACAGGGTTTCGCCGTGTTGGTCAGGCTGGTCTTGAACTTCTGACCTCAGATGATCCACCCACCTCAGCCTCCCAAAGTGCTGGGATTATAGGCATGGGTCACTGCACCGGCCTCCTTTTAGTACTTCTTGCAGGGTAGATCTGCTAGCAATTAATTATTTCAGTTTTAAGAAATTTGGTAATATCTTAATTTTTTCTTCATTATGAAGGATAGTTTTGCTGACATGGAATTCTGGATTGACATTCTTTTTCTTTCAGCACCTTGAATATATTATATCACTGCCTTCTGACCTCCATAGTGTCTGATGAGGAGTCAGTATTTAATTTTATTGAGGATCTCTTTTATCATGAGTTATTTTTTTTCATGATGCTTTCAAGATGATCTTTTAGTCTAGGGCATTTAATAATTTGACTATAATGGGTCTAGGTTTAGATCTTTTAAATTTATTCTACTTGGAGTTCATTGAGCTTCTTTGATGTGAAGAATAATATTTTTAATTAAATATGAGATTTTCTTGGGCATTTAATATGCTTATGTATTCTTCCTGCCCTCTTTTCTTTCTTCTTCCAGGACTCACATTATACATATGTTGTTATGCTTGATGGTGTCCCACAGGCCACCATTTATAATAGCTAATATTTAAGGTTTTTGACGAGTAAGTCTGATATCTGGGGTTTCTCAAGGACAGTTTCTATTACCAGCTCTTCTCTTGTGGGAGCCATACTTTCCTTCTTGTAAGCATCTATCTTTTCTTTCTATCTTTTTTTCTTAAACTGGACAATTTGAATGATACATTGTGGCAATCCTGAAAATCAGGTTTTCCCTCTCTTCAGGGCTTGTTGTTGTTGCTGTTTGTATATTTAGTGGTTTTTCTTGATTAATTTTGCAGTCTGAACTCTTTTCATGTGTGGCCACTGAAATTTCTGCTATGGTAACTTAGTGGTCAGCTAATGATTGGACAGATTTTCTTAAATACTTTGAACCAAAAATTCTCCACTCTTCGCTGAGGCGTTCTCTGTGTGTGTTGGGGTGTGCCTTCACTGCACTGGCCAGCAATTTATAACTCTTTTTCAGTCTTCGCTTTCTGCTTGCACAGAGCCTAAAGGTCAGACAGAGGTGAGAGCATAGGTCCTTTTCAGGTCTTTTCTGGACAGACTCATGGACTTGTACATGTTTATGGCCTTCTAGATTACCAAGAATATGTTGGACCTTTTTGAAGTCCTCTATGGATTTATACATATCCAGCTTTTCCTTTTAAATTTTTTGGTCAGCTTCTTGCTTGTCCCAACTGGTATTGCTGCCCTAGGCCACTGCAGTTTTAAACCATTGCTACTGATTGTTTTTGACAAACATCTTGGAGATAAGGCTTTTAACTAAGTTAGATCTGAATCAGGTTAAATAGAGATAAGTCCTGAAGGGAGACAGGTAAAATAGTAATAATTTTCTGAGGACAGTATTTGGGGGAGTTTCAAACCTTCTTCCTCCTCTGATGGATGATAGGTTGCTGATTTTTTTTTTTTTCCAGCTTTCATGTTTTTGAGGCTGCTGTAGAGCTGGGCAGAAGGGGATGAGTATAGAGCAAGTTAACACTTCATAAAACTCATTGTTTTTACCTAGTTTCAGCTGTTTTTCTTTTATAAACTCTCCTTAGATTGTTGTAAGCCTGTGGTTAATATTCAGAGTTCTAATTAAGTTTATTTTGACCATTTCTTCAGTGTTCTTTTTGTTTTATTGAGGAATAGATTTTCAGAGGGGCTTACTCCAGGATCCTGGAGGTGCTTCTCCTTTTGCTGACATTTGAATACAATCTCAGGTGACAGGAGGTAAAAATACATGTAAATATGATAACCTTGAAATAATTTTTTAAAAACGAATTTTCGTATTTCTTTTCTTCCTGTAAGATACTGCTACAACACATCTCACACAGGCAAATTATTTTATAATTATTGTTCGAGGTTTGTTAACCTGGAGTTTTAGCTTAAAAAAGAACACATCTAATGACGTATTTTGAAAAAAACTAAAGCCGGTGGATGGTGATACACCCATATGCCCTTTATCAAAGGATGCTGTTTAGAAGATACAGATATTTTTCTCTCTTGACAATTTTTAAACACACACAGGAATTATCATTATAGGGTTTTATTTTTATTGGTGGACAAAACCAAGCATCAAATTTTAGGGTTCAGATTGAATAATTATAACCAATGGTTATCTGAGGACTGTGATTCTTTTAACCTTTGTTCACCCTACTTGAGTTAGGTGAATGAACCAAAAAGGATTTAATAAGTGATGAAGTTGGACCCAGCACTTTACTACACCCTTGCAGGAATACAAGAGACAAGGCCCAGAGGCCCCAGTCTTCACTGTCTTTTAAAAATCTCCTAACATATTCTGTCTTTTCTTACTCTCCATGCACTTTAGAATACTCTTTGCAAAAAAAAGCTCTTTGACTTACGAAGAAAAACTCTACCTCGTATTTACAAATCAACCCTTGACTGAAAGCATAATAAAAATATCAATTTTCAGTTGGCAGACCAGATAAAATTTCTGTTTTTGACATTTTTCCTTATGTTTTTCAAATGCGCAACTAAAATTGTGATGATAGTTTCACATTTCCATAATCCATTTCTTTCTTTTTTTATATTGGATCTGTTTAGGTCCCCAAACCCAGAATACTAATTTTATTTTCATCTGATTCCTCTGTTTTTCATGAAAACTGCAAATTAAGTTCTTTTATTTTATTCCAAAACCCAGCTTCCTTTCTTTCTTCCATCCCTGGTTTCTCAAATAATTGCTCCTTTGTGAAGAATCGAACAATAGCAAACCACTGGTAATCTGTTACTGGTTTAAGTCCTATATTTAACCAGCAAATTGTTTAATCAGAAACATAATCTGACCTATTGGGTAACCAAATTTTGTTTAACATATCTGAGAATAATACATTCTCATTTAGCCTCCCATACACAATGGAGGATTTTTAGTATAAAATAGGATGCACCAAAAGTGTATCATTTGATAACATATGAAAGTGGAAAATTAAAAGTTTAACCAAAATTTTACTTTTTTTTTTTTATCATTCCATAGAAGAAATGGTTCCCTTTTCTACTTTTTTCATCTTTTCTTTGGAGCTCGGAATTCTTCATTATTGCCCAATGTACATTTTGGATATGCTCATGATTATATAATATTGTGTTTCAGAATTGAATGCTTTGTGGGTTCTTTCTAGAGACACTGTCTTTTAAACTAATTCCAAAGTAGAAATAAAAATGCTGGAGAATTGGGACTGAGAGATAGGAGCCCAGTTCACTGAGTTCCTGGGCAATCTTCATCCCTCAACTTGGGTGGGTCTCCTTTTTATTCTTTTAACCCTTTGATAAATTACTTCAGATTTTGAGCTCTTGTTGGGCTCTCTTTACAGCATTTTCTGAGATGGGTGTGCTGCATTACATTGAGAAACAAAGTACCTGAGTTTTCATCCAACCTAGTTATTAACTAGAGTAACTTGAAGCCAGTCATTTATTTTTGAGCCCATTTCTTTCTCTACAGAATGGAGCAGAGAATGTGTATGTGTTGGAGTGTGTATGTGTTGGGCTCAATGAGCTTCAAGACTTCTTCAGGCTCTTATTTTATATTTTCCTGTGGCTCAAAGCAGAAATATTTCTGGTTATTCAATAGAAGCCTTAATTTATCTAGTACTTTTGACTTTTTCTGATTTCCTGATATTCATCATCTTTCCATATATTTCCACATGTATGTTTATGTTTAATATATATGTATATACACTTATGTGTAGGTATATATATTCTGTCTTCTATATTCTAGCTAGTTAACATTTATTGAGTGGTTAGTATGAAGCAGATGATACTATAGTAACTGCTTTACATTTTGTAAGCTCATTTACTCCTCACAATAATCACCCAGGATACGTATCAGGGAAAAGAGGCACAGAGAGGTTAAATAACTGCTCAAGATCACCCTGATAGCAAGTAGCTGAGCTACGATTAAAACTCAAGTAGCTAGGTACCAGAGTCATGCTCTTAATCGTTGCACT
>NW_016107856.1:1656528-1702556 GCF_001604975.1 Cebus imitator
AGACGGGGTTTCACCATGTTGACCAGGATGGTCTCGATCTCTTGACCTCGTGATCCACCCACCTCGGCCTCCCAAAGTGCTGGGATTACAGGCGTGAGCCACCGCGCCCGGCTGTTCCATCTTAATGTAATTACGTTTCGCTGTTGTTGCCCAGGCTGGAGTGCAATGGCACAATCTCGGCTCACCGCAACCTCTGCCTCCTGGGTTCAAGCAATTCTCCTGCCTCAGTCTCCTGAATAGCAGGGATTACAAGCAAGCACCACCACACCAGCTAATTTTGTATATTTAGTAGAGATGGGGGGGTTCTCCATGTTGGTCAGGCTGGTCTCAAACTCCCTACCTCAAGTGATCCACCCGCCTTGGCCTCCCAAAGTGCTGAGATTACAGATGTGAGCCACTGCGCCTGGCTAGAATTTTTTTTTTTCTTTTTTTTTTTGAGACAGAATCTTGCTCTTGTTGCCCAGGCTGGAGTGCAATGGCATAATCTCCGCTCACTGCAACCTCCACCTCCCAGATTCAAGTAATTCTCCTGCCTCAGCCTCCCAAGTAGCTGGGATTATAGGCACGCACCACTGCGCCTGGCTAATTTTGTATTTTTAGTAGAGACGGGTTTTTCCGTCTTGGTCAGGCTGGTCTCAAACTCCCAACCTCAGGTGATCCACCCACTTCGGCTTCCCTGGCCCCTTGATTGGTTTTGGGGTGCTTTGCCTATTTATTTTTTCTATTTGTTTTGTTCATCTCGAATCTCTTAAATGTTTAAAATGAAAACAGTTTATGCACCTGGGTTCTTCTCTGGTACATGAAAGGCTTTGAAGAACACAGATTCCATCCATAAGATAAACATCTGAGCCTTCCCAGAAACAGACAAGTACTACATAGAATCAGAATCTGGTCTTTATCTTGAAAGGCAATTTGAGTGCTGCTGGACATTCCAAACTGGAATTGTACATGGAAAAATAACATTGGTGCTATAAATTCCTTTCTACTTTGAAATATGTTATGTGTTAGAGACAAAGTAGTAGTGTTTATGGTGTAACTCAGAACACTGGCTTAGAGTTATGCATTAAAAGTGAGATGATAGGACATTATGCAAACAGAGTCCCTAAAGAGAGATGTTGTAGTGGGTTAAATAATTTTTAATAATTATTTAGATACTCCCTCCCAATAAATACTCACAGATATGAACCTCCCAGACTTCCCGTGTCCTCCAGAGATCGATGGGAAAAGTAGAATGAGTCACTAAAAATAAAGCTCAAATAACGAAAAGTCCTTTATCTTCCAAACTTCTTGGATCAGTACAGTCAGTGGGGACTATGTTGATTCTCTCATGGATGCTGGAAAAACTCCAGCCTGGAAGCAAGGCAGCTGAGGGTCTTTAAATGTCATAAAGAAGGTTATTATTATGTATAAGATGATTCCTGAAAGCTGGGCCTGAGCATGGAAAAATAACACTGCTGCTCCGAATTCACTCTGCTCGGACACAGGGGTGCGTGAGGAGCTGGGAGATGATTCAACGAGCTGAGGGTTGTTGTCATGGAGTACAGACAAGGATAGGGTACAAACGGCAACAGGGGAGATTCAGGACACACAAGGCAGAACGTTTGACACTGAGTGTTGATAAACACTGAGGACTGTCGAGAGATCCTGTTTTCTGGAGATGCTTGAAAGAACATTGGTATCTGATCTGACAGGGATGGTTTAGGGTTCCAGGCTGTATCCTGGAGAAGGGTTTATATCCTTGATCATTATATAAAATAAGTCATTTTAATAACTTTTCGTCGCCCCACTTTCTTCAAGAACGCTAAAGCTGAGTTACAATTCTGAGTTTTCTGTGCCTATTTCTTCGCCTCTCATCTTAGACTTTCTGCCGAGGCAAGGAATGGCTATTCTTTCTCTGCAATGAAAAAATGAAAGAACAGGAAAGCAGGCAGGGAGACCAGATAACCTTGTGCTCCAGAATTGAGTGTAAATTAAGTCTAGAGCCTCCGAGGTTTGTTATAGATGCCAAATGGGCAGGAGGAGCAGTGAGAATTGCAAGAACTGGATTCAAACTCAGATTCCGTCACTTAACAGCAAAAAACCTCAACTAAGTTACCAAGTGCCTGAGCTTCATTTTCCTTTCTGTGAAGTATGGCTATTAATATCGGCCCTGAGTACATATTGGGGCTGTCTGAGGATCAGATGAAGTCATGTCTGTGAAAGCACTCCTTGAACTGTGAAATATTATATGTGGCATTGTTAGAAACAGACAAATAAGAATCATATTTTGGCCATTAACCTTAACTTTCTCTTTACTTACAGGAGAACAGAACCTAGTAGTTTGGGTTAGGACCCAGATGATAAAGTGAACAATCTCTCAGAGTTAAAATTATATTTGAAAGACCTTTAAATCATTCATAAAGATAGCACACATACTTCTGTGGATACACTTAGTAGGATAATTCTTAAGGACACTAAGATTCGAGAATCATGGGGTATATTCAGGAAGAAACTAAAAGAAAGTCTATATGCAGCTGTCTGAATATTCAGAGTATTTTGCTTTTTAGGAAACCAAAGTGTTTCTGTTGTCTACAAGAGTTCCTCCATACTGATTTTTAAAGACTATTAAACTTTATACCTTAATATATGTCAATGGATTTGTCTGTTAGAATAGATCAACCAATAGCAGGGAGTCTTAAGAATTAGGTTCCAAAATCGGAGGCTGGGTGCGGTGGCTCACACCTGTAATCCCAACACTGTGGGAGGCTGAGGCAGGCGAATCACTTGAGGTCAGCAGTTTGAGACCAGCCTGACCAACATGGTGAAACCCTGTCTCTACTAAAAATACAAAAATTTGCTGGGCATGGTTTTGTGTGCCTGTAATCCCAGCTACTTGGGAGGCTGATGCAGGAGAATTGCTTGAACCCGGGAGGTGGAGGTTGCAATGAGCCAAGATCATGCCATTGCACTCCAGCCTGGGCAAAAAGAGCAAAACTTTGTCTCGAAAAAAAAAAAATAGGATTAGGTTCTAAAATTGGTGCTTAAGTTAAATGTGTGCAGAATATAACTCCAATGTACACAATATTCTCTGGTTTTGTGTTAGTAAGGCATGTTTTCTTTAAAATCCAGCGATAGGCATGCTTGAGTAGTTTTTGGTGTAGCAGACAATTTTGGGGTATCTTCTAATGTATGACATCCTTTTTCTGAGAATTGACTCATGTATGTGTATGAGCCCTTGGAACTATATTCTTATTGTATGATCCATTCCCCCTACAGTTTAGAGGTAGAGGATGGACATAAGAAACACATTTGACCAATGAAATTCTCCATCCCAGCATTCTGGAACTGGACTCCCATAATATCTGTCATTCTCTCATGCTCACTTGAAGTGGGGAGAGATCAATTTGAGAGCTAAGGCATCGCTGCAGGTGCTTATCATAGCCACATATAATATTATGTGAAGAGAAGCAGAAAAGGCTGGTTTGCTGAAAAAGAATGGGCTAAAGTAAAATGAGCAGCAGGAAGCAGGAGAGAGAGAGACAAGAAATGAAAGAACGAGGAGAGGAAAGGAAAGAAGAGAGGAGGAAAGGAGAAGAGAGGACAGAACAGCAGAGAAGAGAAACCAGTTGATTAAGTTACTGGTGGTTAATGTGTGGCTTCAATTCCTTGTGGAGCTTAAATGTACCACATGAGTTTGGTTTCTGTGAATATCTATGTATCCTTTTAAGGTATGTGTCTGTTTCTTAAACTAAGCTAGATAAATTCATTTTACTTTCAGCATTCATTTTACATCCTAAGGCATCACAAAAGCATGCAGCTCCTAGCTACAGACAGAAATATTATAGTTATTTCAATGCTCAACTCCTGAATTTACTTTAACCTTGGCTTGTAGACTAGAAAAGGTCTTGAAAAGTCATCTTGCACATCTTACTTTTAATTAACACTGCATCTTGACTATTCCAGATAGATCTGTCCTATTTTTAGTAAAATCCCAGTAATGGAATTCGATATTGGTTTTCAGTCATTTGTTTTCACTGTAAAACAATCCTCATAACTAGAATGCATTACTTCCTCTGGAACATAAATAATTCTGAATGCAATGACTCACATTTCCCAAGACAGACCAACCAGGGGGTAAAATCTGTTCACGGAAGAGTAATAAAATGATGTTTCTCCACATCTGTTCCCACAATATTAGGAATTCCAGTATTACTCAAAACTCTCCCAAATAGCTCGGAGAGTTCCAGGACACTTCTTTGGTGTGTTCCACCGGTTAGTCCTTTCAGCTCTGAAGTTAGCATTTGCCGTTTTCTTACTTTCCAGCTCTGGCTTCCTACAGCAATGGCTGTTGTCAAGGCTGAACACGGGTTGTCACTCAACCAAAGTTGTCTCTGAAAACGGAGGCTTCAATGAAACGAATCCTCCTCATGCTTTAAATACCCTTCAACTATTCCAGTAAAATATCACCTCCAGCTTCTCCTTGCTCCTTTCTTTGTAGGACCTTCATCCCAGAGTTCAAGATTAGACCCCAGATTTGGCTGAGAATAGCCTGAGTGATGGGGAGGGTGTTTTGAGTGATTGATAGACATATTATTTTCCCCTGAGCTAGTCCTTACTGTTGACATAGCTTGGTTGTTCTTGGGACTCTCTTTTATCCCTTGTTCCTGTCTTTGCTCAGTGAGTTCTTCCCCAGAAACTCACCTGGTCTATACACAAATAGACTCCTGCCTGCCTATTCGGCCTCAGACAAACCCAGGTGTGTCTGGGTTTTGGCGTCTACATCACTGGCTCAGTCCTGGCTCAATCCTGGCTCAATTAAGACTATAACTTGAGTCCTAATTATTTATAGACAGAGAAAAACAATCTCACCTATGGAGTAGAACCACCTTAAAATGAAAAAGGAAAACACATATCTATACCTACAGGCCCCGTCCTTTATCAAGCTCTGAATTTATGAAGTTGTTACACTGCTTTCCACATTTGACCTGTAGCATCACCAAATCTGTGAAATCACAGGTTGTATTTTTGGTGCATTCTTCATAGTAATGCCAAAGAGGTGAACTACTCCAGATAAAGACATTTGAGGAGAATTTCTAGTTGTCTCTGGCAGGCACCCAGCAAAGTGCCTGATAACAGCCCAACAGTGCCTGTCCTGGCCTGAGTCACCCTCAGACCTGACTTCAGATGCTGTAAGTTATTTGAAGAGTCTTCTTAATAGTTGATCTCTGCACTGGTTTTCTCTTCATAAAATAACGCTAGTTCTAATTTTTTCCGTAAGATCTCACTTTCTGCCTTTAATCATTTCCATGGCTGCCCTCTGAACCATTCCCATGTTCTCCATGTCCTTTTCTGCAACAGCTGTGAGGCACAGGTTACTAACGGCTGCTTTCTGACCCTCAAACTGGTGCTGAGCTTATGTGACTTTTAGGGACTTAACAAGGACTCAACACTGGCTCTTAGTTTCATGGCCACCCTCATTGTGTGTGTGTGTACATTTCCATTCCCCTGATGAAACACCTCCTGCTCCTAACTTACTGTGGGAACGTCCCTCCATGATCTCTTTCCATCCTCCCTTTCCTGTTTGCTCACTTCTTTTCTTGCTCATCTTGGAGACTATGCAATTCTGGATTAATTACAAATAGAGAAGAGCTGGTGATAACTCCACAGCCCAGAGAAAGCAGGTCTCTTTACAAGAAGGCTCGCTCTCAAAGGTAGGCTCGGTCTTCTTAACCTGCCTTTCGCCCTCTACCTCCCTCCTTGGATCTCCTACCCTTGGGTTCCTGCTTGCCTTGCGTTTCCCATACTCACAGAGAATCAGGACCTCCAGAGCAGCCCAGCCTGGGCTTGGTCAGGAATGATCCAGGCTCTGAAGGGTTAAGGCTGGAGTCTATATGGATGGAGAGGATTATCAGCTATCGTTTGGAGAGTGGAGTGAAGGCTCCTCCCCTGCTGCCTACCCGCCCCTTTCACATGATCTCTGCCCATGGCCATGGAAGGGGGAGAGGAGGGGGTTGAAGATAAAGGAGGGAAAAAAGAGTTTACAAAGTAATTTAGAAAGTCCTCATAAAGCTTGTGTTTTCATTTAGCAGCATGAATCCAGAACAGCAACAGACCCTCAGAGGCAGCAGCCAACTGGGAATTGAGTGAAAAGAAAAATAGGCATCCTGGACTCTGGCACTGTCCAGTTTTTTTTGGTCGGGGAAGCAGTGGTGGGAAGGGATTAAATCAGATTTTTCGGGGGAGAGCTCGGCTCTAGGCTTTTAGGGCCAAAATACTACAGGTCAGCTCCACGTGTGTGCCCCAACTGTCCTGGAAGCTTCAATTGGAAGAAACCCCAAACTTTAAGCTGTGCTTAGAGCTTCAGCTCAAGTAAGAAAAACGAGGTGCGGGGTAGGCAGGGGGGACCACAGGGTGGGGATCAGGTCTCGGAGGGGAAGGAAAAGCAGATGGATATGGGTGGGAATAAGGCAGAAGGGAGCTGTGTCTTTAAGTCTGTCCTATGGTTATACATATTTTTTCTTCTATGAATGGGTTTTGCTGTAAATTATAGCTTTGCCCATAGTCCCTTGGGTCAAAAGAAATAGTCTCCAAACAGAAAACAGCTCTGATTGGTGACTTTCCTTCTTCCCTCCCCAACCCCCTTCCTAATTGAAACCAAATGTGCAATATATTGGATGCTGGGATCCCTGGCGCTTTCCCAGGAATCCTCAGAATGTGAGGTTTCTCTCAAAGGCATCTTGCATCAGCCTGTGGATGTATGCCTACCACCGGGCTCCTTCACCAGCAAAGTGGAAAAAGAAGCGTTTCACAACAAATTCTTCTTTTTGGGTTGGGGAAACGCAGTGGATTATAGCTCTGTTTTCTTCTTTCCAAAACTGTGCACCCCTGGATGAAAGTAAGTCATGTGGGTCTTTTTTCTTTATTATTTTGTTCTTTTTTGAAAACGAAACTCCGCTTCTTTTGGTGTCTCAGGAAAAGTTTTATAAAAGAAACAGAAGGGCGTTTTAAGTCAGGCAAGGAAAGGAACAGAATGAGGCACCACAGACTTGAGAAATCAGATCCCACATTTTTGGGGGTCTGAATTTATGTTATGAAGGGAAGAATAAAGAGCACTAATAACCAAAGAAGGCCGAAGCAAAATAAATGAATCCATAGCAGCTGCAAGATACAATAAACAGCGTTAGCAGAGTTGAAATTGTTGGCAGGCAAGACAGGCCGATTGCAGAATTAGTTTCAGGATGGAGAAAGCAGAGCGAGAGAGCTAAGTTTTTAGGCATTTAGCAGTGTGTTAGAAGGTCCTGAGTTTTGGAGATAATGTAGACCAAGCACTTTTTGTTTTTTAGGGGAGTTGCTGATTTACTTGTGAGTAGGGTAACTTTGGATGAGGGGTGGCTTCCCCCTGAGATTTGGTGTGGCCTGGGGGAGGCCGGGTGCATGGAGGATTTTTCAGTTGGTGACGATGAAATATAGCTTCCCAGACTCATCTCCTCACTGGCTCTGGGTGTCTTTCCCTTTTTTATGGAAAGACTTGGGACTGTTTTCATTTGGGACCTCTGAGTCCTGGCCTAGGTTCAAGAGTCCCATCCAAAGGGAAAGAGAACTTTTCCGAGTGGCTGAAACTCTCAGACCAGCCATTTGAGGCGAGCGTTCGTATGGTTCAAACCAGCAGGGGGTCAGCACCATTTTGCCGATAGCTGATCGTTGGCTTCCTACATCCTTTCTGTAGAGGAACGCAGAGTTACAAGTCCTGCAAAGGGCCTTAGGCCTCTCATCTGATCCCCCTGCTCCACAGACGTCAAAAATGACAGGAAGGGGACCGACCTGTTCAAGTCCCACAGTACATCTGTAGCGAAGCTCAAAATGAAATTGAGCTTCTCCCTACTGCTAGTCGCGTGCTCTCCACTCCATACCTCTGCTTTCATTTCCTTTTTAAGGTTTATTCTGGCTGAGACAATAGAGGCAGTATGATGAGCAAGTCACTGCCAGGACGTTAATTATCAGTAATGAGCCAACGGTGGCTCATCAGCTAATGGTGTCTATAGTTCTATTTGTGTGTGTGTGTGTGTGTGTGTGTGTGTGTGTGTGTGTGTATGTATGTATGTATGTGTGTGTGTGGGGGGGGGAATAAAAGGAAGCTAACTTTTGAGTATTTTCTATGCACCAGGCTTCATGCTCAGGGCTTTTCATATATGATTTGACTGAATTCTCACGGCTATGTAAGGCATTGTTTCTATCTTACATATAATGACATTAACGCTTAGAGAGATGAAATGAGTTGCTCAAGAAAATGCAGCTAATACGTTTGAAACTCACGTATGTCTGACTCTAAAACCTTTGCTCAGAATCACCATTCAACGATACTCCTTTCATCTTCCTTGCATTTGGTTACTTTTGGATTCAAATTCCGTATTTCACTGGGTGATCAGGAGGTGAAGGTGTCAGGCTACAGGAGCAGTATGGATTTTCTCTCAGAGGCCACTTCTGCACTTGGCTGAACATTGATATGGATATCAGATGTGGGTTGATTTCTGGGTCTTTGGTATATACTTACCTTTGTTATGCAAAGATCCTGGGACTTAAGAGTCAGTAGACTCAGGATCAGTTCTGGCCCTACCTTTTACTACTTAGCAAAGTTGCTTTGCCTTTCTGCATCTTGATTTCTGTATTTATTATATGGGAACAATGGCAGTACCTTTCAGTATTATTGTTGTAAGAGGTATTGGACGTGCATGCATTCTGAAGGCTATCAGGGGCTTGCCAGTCTGTATCAGCTCTTATGATTAGGATCAGTAAACACCAGAACGTCATGTAAGGCAGCCCCTCTGGCGCTGGGTCTGGCAGTTGCTGCTGACACTGGCAGGAGGGGGAAGATGGATTTGGATGTGTGTGAAACTCTGAAATGGGTGGCCTCAGCCTTAGTGCCTGTCTCCTTTGAATGGAAGCAAGTCCTCCTCCTTCCCAGGGTAATATTCCTGAGGATTCTGTCTTAAATTCTCCTCTGCTAGCCTGGTTTGCCATGATTCCTCACCCGAAGCAGTGTAGGCTGAAGAAAACTTTGCTTGGTGAAGCATCCCCTTCTTGGAGACTCCCTGTCTCTGAAAAGTAAGTCTTTAGCCAGAACCAGTCCCCTGATTGCTCCTTAGACAAGACTGATATTTGAGGAGCTTCAGATCTAGCTGAGGGCAGATCCTTGACCCAGGACCTTCTTGTCACTGGCAGGCACATGTCCCTCCATCCTTTCCCTGACATTCCCTATTCTGTACCTGCAGTCAGAAGGGAAGCCGCTGCTCCTGGGGTGGGGATCAAGAGCCAGCCTGCAGTGGGGAGGCCTCAGCCTCTGTTTCTGGGTAAGATCCATTTGCTTTAGAAACCTTAAAGGTAAGGGAAGTGGGAAGGTGTTTCCAGCATGCCTTTCACTTAGATTCCTCAGCAGTCTCCATGTCCAAGCACAGAGTGGGACTGTCTTTCAAAGAAACCTTATCACCTGCCTACTCTCCCCTAGCCGTTCTGTGAACTCCCACTTTTCTTCCCTGCTTATATAATCACTCCCGAGTCTTGAAGTCATATGAATTCTCTATCACACACAGTGAATTTAGTTCAGACCTTTCCGTGTATTTGCATTTTTAATAGATGCATGAAAAAATCAGAGCGGCCACCCCTTATGTAATTCATGTCACATCATTTTCAGTTCGTATGAACTCTCAGACATCCTTCCCGAGCTCCTTTACAAGATCTGCTTTCAGGCACTTCACATCACCCTCACGTCAAACACACAACCCAAGCACACATCTCGCAGGCATCCAGAAAGCAAACACACGTCTAAAAACGGACCTCCACAGACATGCTAACGTTCTTGTGCCAGCTCACATAAATGGTGACCTGCCTGCAACACAGACACACTGGACTCTTTATACCTCTTGCCCTGTTTGAAGCTGTGCAACATATGAATTAATCAACTGTCTCCCAACAACAACTACTCAGTCCAGAAATGTGTCCGGTATCCCCAGGCATCCCAG
The DNA here is from genome assembly GCF_001604975.1 of Cebus imitator. Lineage (NCBI taxonomy): Eukaryota > Metazoa > Chordata > Mammalia > Primates > Cebidae > Cebus > Cebus imitator. The sequence goes on from NW_016107856.1 coordinate 1,666,524, forward strand.
AGCTTCTCTGAATTCAGCAACCATCCATAATGAGGGCTGTTCACTAAGAAATTAGAAACTCCAGGTAGACCTTAAAGATTTTCAGACCAATCAAATCAGAGTATCTGAGGTTGGCGATTGGAAATCAGTACTGTGAACTGCTCCCAGGTGATTCTGATGTGAAACAGAGTTAAGTGCCTCTACTGATAAGTCTCCAGCTGTGTTGTCTTTGGCAATTCAATTCTATTCCATTTGATTTAATTCTATTCCTCAAAGATTTGTTAACACTGTGTTTAAGATTTTTACTAATAGCATAGTTTCATAAAGGAGCTGAGAAGCTCCTACCTGTGAAGATGGTAGTTTGGACGCCCTTTCGGACATATTTCATAGGTAGCTAAACCCGTGAAGTTTTCTGTAATCCAAGATAATCCTTAGGGCCTTAATGGCTTAAGTTGCCAAAATAAATTGAGATGGGAGATGGATTAAAAATGAGAGCAAGTAATCTAGCATTTTTACATTTTTTCCTTTTAAAATTTGAATGCTTTTATGAATCCAAAAAACATGAAACAATAAAAATCTCAGTGAAGTCTCATGTCTAAGATAGTTTTTCACTGATTTTATTTTTCTCTTAAATAGGGCTGATTTCAAAAGATTACAGGTATATTTTTTATCTATTAAAAATGTCATAGCATTCTGGTAAACTGTCATAATTTTGTTTTTGCTGTATTTCTTTATTTACTCCTCAGTAAACAGTTACTGGATGCCTAGTCTCTGCTGGATACTGTTATGTTTTATGATCAACAAGCCCCACGAAGTTATGAGCACTTATAAGCATTCACTGCTTTAGGGTCTAGGGAGTATAATATGAATTTGACCATACAACACTTGATTTAGAAAATTAGTATCCACACTCGGTTAATACAATTTAGCTTTTAAAGTTTGCTGAACTGGGGGCCGGGCGCGGTGGCTCACGCCTGTAATCCCAGCACTTTGGGAGGCCGAGGCGGGTGGATCACGAGGTCAAGAGATCGAGACCATCCTGGTCAACATGGTGAAACCCCGTCTCTACTAAAACTACAAAAAATTAGCTGGGCATGGTGGCGCGTGCCTGTAATCCCAGCTACTCAGGAGGCTGAGGCAGGAGAATTGCCTGAACCCAGAAGGCGGAGGTTGCAGTGAGCCGAGATCGCACCATTGCACTCCAGCCTGGATAACAAGAGCGAAACTCCGTCTCAAAAAAAAAAAAAAAAGTTTGCTGAACTGTAATTCAAAATGACACAGAAACAGTTATTATATGATTGTCAGTAGAGCCAGGTGTCATGCCATAAATAGGACCTCAAATTTTATATTTTTATAATTTTTAAAAATTAATAGAGCAGCTTTAGCTTTATATAAAAACTGAGAACAAAATGCATCGTTCTCATGAATTCCTTCTATCTTTTGCACAGTTTCCCTATTATTATAACCTTGTATTAGTATTGTTTTATTTCCTGTCAATTACTCATATGTATTTATTAAACAAAATAATAAATTTATTATTTGTTCCCTATTACTATGAAAAGAATAAATCATATTTCTGCCTCTCAAGTTGTTTATAAGGTTATATATCTACAGTTTGAGGTTTCTCATTTATTAGAAAAAATCTTTCCTGTGCACTGAGTGCATGACTTATTCAGTGCTAGGGCTTAACACAATGTCTGGACATAGTAGACATTTAATAAAATATCTGCTGAATATATAAACAAATGAAATGAAGGATCCAGAAGTAAAAGACATAATCCTTGTCCTTAGGAACTTAGGAAACAATAGACATGTATAACAGTGACTAGAGAAAATTTCAGAAACACATAAAAGATTATTAAATCTCTGATAAAGGAGACATTGGTATAGGCAAATGAGGCCTAAAGCCATTACCAAGAGTCCCATCCTCTTTCCTGGGACTGTACTTATCATCACCATTGTCTTTGTTGCCATGGTCTTCATGACTGTCCTAGTAATTATGGCTATCGTTCTACGTCTAAATCCAAGCATTAAAAAGCAAACTCCCATAGCCCCATGGTAAGGTTGGAAAAGTATGTGCAAGTGTGTCTGCGTGTGTTTTTGGCCATTTTAAAAAGTATAGTTACACCAATATACGCCACTTCCATTTCCTGCCAGATGTAAAATGAATGACTACCAGGGCTTTGTAAAGGAAAATCGCACTTTGGAAGTCCTTGTGGGAGCCATACCAAAATGCCTGGAAGTATTGTAACTTCTCAGAGACGTGAAAATTAGAGGATTGGTGAAGTTTTCAAAGGTTACTGACACTTGTCCTTCAGGATGGACCCTCCTGAGATGCAGGGGAGCCAATCGACCTGAAGGAGAGAGTGGTAGGAGCTAAATTCACTCAAGAATAGCAATCTGTCCTCAGACAGACACAGCTCTGATTTTAGAATGTGTACGTAACAGCGTTTAAAATGGACATCACAATGCTAAAATAGTATCAATGGAAATTAAAAATAAGTCCTAATCCCTACCAAAATTCCAGCAAGTTTTTTCTTAGATATCAACACACCAATTTTTTTTTTTTCTTTTTTCTTTTCTCTTTTTCTCTTTTTGAGATGGAGTCATACTCTGTCACACAGGTTGGAGTGCAGTGGCTCAATCTCGGCTCACTGCAACCTCTACCTCCTGGGTTCAAGCAATTCTCCTGTCTCAGCCTCCCAACTAACTAGGACAGAGTGTATTCCCTCTCAAATACACTTCCTGTATTTGAGAGGAAATACAGATGGTCCTGACTTAAAACAGTTCAACTTATGATTTTTCAACTTTACGATACTACAAAAGTGATACTCATTTAGTAGAAATCGTACTTTGAATTTTGAATTTCATTCGACAAAACTGTAGAAACAGTAAAAATGTTCGTGGTTGCCAGGGATTAGGAGTGAGGGGGGATAAATAGAACACTGAGGATTTTTAGGGTAGTGAAACTGCTCTGTGGTTACTACATTTTACCTTTGTCAAAATCCATAGAATGTACAACACTAAGAGTGAATGAACCCTAAAGCAAATGATGCAAATATTGTGGGTTTTTTTTTTTTTTTTTTTGAGATGGAGTTTCGCTTTGCCGCCCAGGCTGGAGTGCAGTGGCCCTATCTCAGCTCACTGCAACTTCCACCTCCTGGGTTCAAGCGATTCTCCTGCCTCAGCCTCCTGAGTAGCTGGGATTACAGACACCTACCACCACACCCGGCTAATTTTTGTATTTTTTGTAGAGACAGGGTTTTACCCTGTTGGTCAGGCTGGTCTCGAAATCCTGACCTCGTGATTCGCCTGCCTTGGCCTCCCAAAGTGCTGGGATTACAGGCGTGAGCCACCGTGCCCAGCTGAAAATGATGTGTTGATATCACATACCATTAGGTTTATTGGTAGGCTTATTGATTATAATAAATGTGCCACTGTCCTGAGGGATGTCAATAGTGAGAGAGGTTTTGTGGCAGAGGGCAGGGTTTATACAGGAACTGTACTTTCTACTTAATTTTGCTGGGAACCTAGAACTGCTCTAAAAAAATGAAAGTTTAATTTTGAAAATCTGCCTTATCTCCAAATTTTAACACTTTGATTTCATCTTGGCTACTTCTTTCTTATTTGAAGGCAGGCAACGTAATAGGGTTATTCATAAGCATCTGTATTTTAAAATGATCAATTTTGTTTTTCAGATAAGTACCCTAAATTTAAATTACATTATTTTATTTATTAAAGCTATCTGAGGCAGAAATGTTTCAAATTCTTGAGAGAGACTAACTGAGTAGGATAATAGCAGATACGCAGGTATTTTTATGTCATATCCTTCAAATTATAATAACTATCACTTAAAAAATAATCATTTGTTTTGTTTGTTTTTATAGACAGAGTCTCACTCTGTTGTCCAGGCTGGAGTGCAGTGTTGCAGTCATGGTTCACTGCAGCCTCTACCTTCTGGGCTCAAGTGATCCTCCTACCTGAGCCCTTCCAATAGCTGGGGCTATATGTGCACACTACCACACCTGGCTAATTTTTTTTTTTTTTTGTAGAGATGGGGTTTCATTATGTTGCTCAGGCTGGTCTCAAACTCCTGGGCTCAAGCAATCCTCCCACCTTGATTTCTCAAAGTGCTAGGATTACAAACGTGAGCCACTGCACCCACCCTCATTGAATTGTTTTAACTACAACTTGGTTTGGTAGAAAGAGTGGTGGGCCAAGGGTTAACAGGGTGAGATTCTAATTTTAACTTTGCCACCTATGAGCAGTGGGACTTTGTGCAAGAATTTTAAAAGTCTTTCTGCAAATAAATTTTCTCATCTGGCCCAGCGTGGTGGGTCACGCCTGTAATCCCAGCACTTTGGGAGGCTGAGGTGGGCAGATCACGAGGTCAGGAGTTTGAAACCATCCTGGCCAACATGGTGAAACCCTGCCTCTACTAAAAATACAAAAAATATTCAGGTGTGGTGGCAGATGCCTGTAATCTCAGCTACTAGGGAGGCTGAGGCAGGAGAATCGCTTGAACCTGGGAGGCAGAGGTTGCAGTGAGCCAAGATCATGCCATTGCACTCCAGCCAGGGTGACAGTGCAAGATTCCGTCTTGAAAAAAAAAAAAAAAAAATTCCCGTCTGTAAAGGGCAATATAAAATTTCTACATTTTCCAGTCCAATTATGCTCATCGCTCTCCTGTCAGCACCCACAACCTCATATTCACTTTCACAGAAAGACTTGAGTCACTATGATCTTTACCCCAGTGGTCACCCTATCCCCATGCTCTCTGACTATGCTCCCCTCTCCTCTCATTTTAGCTAAATACCACTTTTCTTTAAAGGCCAGCTTAAGTTTCAGATCCTTCATCCATCTCAGATCTTACTTCTTGGAATCTCTAGTTCTTTTTTGGTCAGTATCACTTAGTTTAGCAAAGACCACGTCTTAGGTGATCACTCTAACTCACCTTATAGCATAACCCATAAGTGAGTACTTAATGAGTTCTCACTGTATATTAGACTAAGGACTTATTTTATATGCCTAGCACAGTGCTTATTTGTTGTTGGAAAAATTTTTAGACAGCAATAATTGAGATCTCATACACTATAGTCTTTAAGGATAGAAAAGAGCTCAGTAAGTTTCCATTAATTGGTTATGCCATTAAGATCAGCATCTAAAGAGAGCTAGGTCATGGAAAAATGGTCTAAGTACTGGACTTACTATCAGAAGTACTGGGCTTAAATCTTGATTCTTGTGAGTTGTGAACACTGTGGAAAGATACTAATGTCTTTGTGAGTACAGATAAAGAGGAACAGATAAGCTCACATGAAAACTTGGTTTGTATTGGGTCTGTATTAGACAGAGGGCTATTTTGTTTTATATTTTAATTTTTATTTATGTATTTATTTATTTTTGAGACAGAGTTTCACTCTGTCACCCAGGCTGGAGTGCAGTGGTGCAAACTTGGCTCACTGCAACCTCTGCCTCCTGGGTTCAAGCGATTCTCTGTTCTCCTGCCTCAGTCTCCCAAATAGCTGGGATTATAGACACCCACCACCATGTCCAGCTAATTTTTGTATTTTTAGTAGAGACAGGGTTTTCCCATGTTGGCCAGGTCTTGAACTCCTGACCTCAGGCCATCCACCCACCTCGGTCTCCCAAAGTGCTGGGATTATAGGTGTGAGCCACCACAGCCAGCCTGTTTCATTTATTTTAACAGCAAATCGAAGATGGTTATTCCAGGAGGGTTTCAGAATACTACCCCGGATTTGGGTTCTCCCGGTTTGATTACAGGCAGTGCTGATGTCTTCCTCTTGATCACACTCTTTTCCTCATGCTTGTGTTCAGTCGTCTGATCATAGAAATGCTTGCCTTTAACCTTTCCCTCTCTCACAGAGTGTTCTCTGTCTTCTGAAATACCTTTCATTGGTTAAGGCTTTCAAAAAATCCCTTTTTGAACATTCAGTGTTATGTAAAAAACAAATTACCTGCTCCTTAATATCATGTTTGGAGGTGAAAAATTTTCCAAACCTTTTGTTCAGCCATTTATTACCAAAGGGGTGTCAAGCTGGGATGTCAAACTAGGATGTAAATTCTAGACCTATACGATTCCTTTCAGGGCGTCTGAAAAGTTGCTTTCTTATCCTTTTGCTGTATTTTGGTGGCAGGCTTTGTTTTTGCAGTTTAAAGGGTGATTGATGGTCTTATTATCTTTCCTTCACAACTTTCTGAAGTTCACTTGCCTGTTTCATTTTCATGATTTAAGGTGCCAGCTGCTTCTGCCCCTCTCCTGGATCCACCAGCAACCCCCATACTCCAGAAAAATGGAGCTACACTGTGCCTTTCCCTGAGCTGTAGAAAGTTTCACCTCTAGGTTCCCAGCTGCTTCTCATCATCATTTTTCAATTGATTGAGTTGCCGACATTTACAAAATACATTTAAGAAAGACACTCATAATGTCTGGTGTTGACCTATGTACACAGGTAAACTTCAATGACTCTCCATTTCCCTTTCACTGCCGGCCTCATGCTTTTTGCAGAAGTAATATAGAAAAGAAGAAGAGCATTGAAATAGGATAGGCCGGGAGCGGTGGCTCAAGCCTGTAATCCCAGGCTTTGGGAGGCCGAGGCGGGTGGATCACAAGGTCAAGAGATCAAGACCATCCTGGTCAACATGGTGAAACCCCGTCTCTACTAAAACTACAAAAAATTAGCTGGGCATGGTGGCGCGTGCCTGTAGTCGCAGCTACTCAGGAGGCTGAGGCAGGAGAATTGCCTGAACCCAGGAGGCGGAGGTTGTGGTGAGCTGAGATCGCGCCATTGCACTCCAGCCTGGGTAACAAGAGCGAAACTCCGTCTCAAAAAAAAAAGAAAAGAAAAGAAATAGGATAGAAGACAGCCTCCCGGGCTCAGATGATTCTCCTGCCTCAGCCTCTGCCTTCCGGGCTCAGGTGATTCTCCTGCCTCAGCCTCTACCTCCTGGGCTCAGGTGATTCTCCTGCCTCAGCCTCTCGAGTAGCTGGGATTACAGACACCGGCCACCATGCCCAGATAAGTTTTGTATTTTTAGTAGAGATGGGATTTTGCCATGTTGGCCAGGCTGGTCTCGAACTCCTGACCTCAGGTTATCCACCCACCTTGGCCTCCCACAGTGCTGGAATTACAGGTGTGAGCCACTGCACCTGGCCAGAAGATCTAATTTTCTAACTTACAAAGTACTTGAATATTGAAAGGAATTTCATATTTTCAAAACTAAACCCTCATTTGGGTTGGGTAGGGTTAGGGCAAGGAGAAGTCTGGGAAGCAGTTCTTGGGTAGTTAAATTGGAAAAATAGAGTCTGGCACATTCAGAATGACTCCATATTTGTTGCCTGCAGACAGTACATAAGAAGTGAGACCTGGCTTTAAGAAGTATGATGCCTGTGAAAACCCTGGATGCACTTGCAACTTGCCTTACCCAAAAGTGTTTAGGTCTCTAGCAGGGACACCTCCAGTTTCTTTTGCAAATAAGCTGATACTTGGTTTCCAAAAATGTATTGAACTAGTCTTAACGAGAAAAATAAAAATTATATTGAACGTTCTTACACCTAATGCTACATTTTAGCATTTAAAAAAGTAATAAAGCATATGTTTGGGTGGGAGTGTAGAAGAGACTGTAATATTTTTGTGTCTGAATCCTCTATAAGGTCTTATTCCAGCCTTCCATAGGAACATAAGCCATGACTGTCGTCCACAACTTGTTCCTAAATTTACTCAGCTACACTTTCTCAGAGCTATGAAGAGAAGTACTCCGATGCTATTTAAAAATTCTTCAAATCCTTTTTTGTGATGATGAAGTTATTATAGTTATAAATGCATGATTCAGCAATAGGCATTAAGAAAATACGTCCCACAGACAGCCTGATGATCACGGTGTATGACTCTTTCTTCTGAGTACATGAGGGTTAGATGAATGTGGTGAAAAAGGATTGAGATCTCTAGATCCACATCATTTACTTGTATAAGCAGTCTCACTAATGGGTATAGAGCCAAAAGAAATGAAACCATATGTCAAAGAGATACGTGCACTCCCAGATTTACTGCAGTGTTATTCACAGTAATCAAGATATAGAATCAACTTAAGTGTCCATCAGTGGATGGATCAAGAAAATGTGGTACATATACACAATGGAATACTATTCAGCCTTCAAAAAGAAGGAAATCCTGTCATTTGTGACAACATGAATGAACTTGGGGGGCATTATGTTAAGTGAAATAAGCCAGCCTAGAAAAACAAATACTGCATAATCTCATCTATATGTGGGGCGTAAGAGAATAGAACTCATAGAAACTGAGAGGAAAACGGTTCCCAGAGGCTGGGGAGAGGTGGGGTGGGAAGATTAGAGAGATGTTAGTTATAGGACACAAAATTTCAGTTAGATAGTAGGAACAAATTCAAGAAATCTATTGTACATCATGGTGACTGCAGTTAATAGCAATAAATTGTATCCTTGAATATTTCTGTGATAGTAAATTTTAAGTGTTCTCACTACAACGGAATAATAAGTATGTGAGGTAATGCATATGTTAAATAGTGTGATTTAGCCATTTCACAATGTATACATATATCAAAACATCATGTTGTGTGCCATAAACTTATACAGCTTTTACTTGCCAATTTAAAAATATTAATTTAAAAACTATACAAAAGAAGCGTAGTGTAGGATTCGCCCCAGACCTACTCAAATCAGTATCTATATGTAAATATTAGTTTAAAAAGGAAAATGAGATAAAACAAAGCTAAAAAGCAAAAGGAATTCCATTTTTACCTGTGCTATGAACCACACTTCTTTTTCTTGAGATAGAGTTTCACTCTTGTCACCCAGGCTGGAGTGCAAAGGCACAATCTCCGCTCATTGCAACCTCCACCTCCTAGGTTTAAGTGATTCTCCAGCCTCAGCCTCCCGAGCAGCTGGGATTACAGGCACCCACCAACACGTCCGGCTAATTTTTGTATTTTTAGTAGAGGTGGGGTTTCACTGTTGGCCAGGCTGCTCTCGAACTCCTGATTTCAGGTGATCTGGCCGCCTTGGCCTCCCAAAGTGCTGGGATTACAGGCATGAGCCACCGCGCCCAGCCAACCACACTTCTTAAGGCCAGATAAATAGCTTTAAGTGTAGAGTAAATGGTGTTCCACTTGCAAAGAAGAGGATCTCTTTGTCCTCTCCTTCCCCCAGCCCCAAATAATGGCTTTGCTATTGGCCAGAAGGATGGGTTGAGGAGGGAAGTTTGTGAAGCAATGGCCAAGGGCCTTATGGAACAGGCATGTGCAGGGGCAGCTTGATCATAAATGGCTGATGAAGCAGATTCGCTGTCACTTACCCCTGGTGAACAGGCGGGACCGCCTTCTTTAAGGCAGACAGGTGATGACAGAAGAGTAGACAGCCCTGAATGAACCTTTCCTCAGGATTGTCCCATTTGGCATTACTCAAACCTGGATAATACATGGACCTGTTTTATAGGGAAATATTTTTCAGCTCTTTGGGTGATCTAGTATTAGGATCTTATTAAAATATGTATAATTATAACACTAGGTATACAGTTCTTATGTTTATAGTTCTTACACAATTATAGAGCTGAAACAAATTTATAAATGAAATCAGATATATCTGAGCAGACCTCAGGATTTGAGAGAGAAAAAGAAATCAAATGTAACCATGAAACCCAATAAGATTTAAATTATTTTAATGTGATAGATGATGTGGTTTTGTTGAAAGTAGTCACTAATGTGAAATCTAAAGATAGGCAGAGTAGAACCATGTATCCTCAGGGTCTGGTCTATGCCTAAATCTGTCATTTAAATGTATTAATACTCATGCAAAGCATACCTGTTAGTGTAGTACATGGAACAAATTGTTATTAATAGCTTTGAAGGTTCGTAAGTTCAGAAAAATATGATCTTAACGAAAACTCTGTAGTAAGCACTCATGGAATGTCAGCTTCAATGAGGTATGATTTGATAATTTGTTAAATTGTCTACTCACTTGAAGATAGGGTTAGCATTGTGCTGATATTAAAATTGGTACTAAATGGATATCTAATCCATTTACTAATAGAATCCAGGACAGAACCATTCTTCTTTGTGCATTTATGCCTCAAGTTTCTGCTTATTCACTGGTATGTGTTGGTATGTAAGAAGCCAAAGTCCCCATGACACCTGCTCACAGTGTGAAGATGGCATTGGATCCTGTGGCTGAGTAGATTAAACTGCTTCATGACATGCAGTGACTCAGTTTTCCCACCATTTCCTCTCTTTCCAGATTGGTCCTTGACTTGATGTGGCTTTCATTTGGCATTTGTGCAATTGTAAACACAAATGGAAAGCCAGGCAGTGAAATTGCATGATGGTTACTCCTTGTATTAAAATGTCAAATTATTATCAAAGACGTAAAATGTAAAAAAAAATCCTAGAATTCTTGTGGGCTGCCAGTTATTTATACTTTCAGACATGCTGCTTTAAAATTAAATTTGGGCCCCACGGTTCTCAGGAAAACTTTTTTCATCTGCTGTCTTTCCTTTAAGTGTCATTAATAATTAGAAATGACAGTTGTGAGGACTTCTGAATAATGGGTGTTTATTGTGCTCCAAAATTTAAGTTAAGTACTTTACTTATGTAATCTCATGGAAATCTTATAATTGCTGTGAGCTGAGTATTTTGGCTATTTTACATATGAGATCATATGACACCAAGAAAAGGTCAATCACATGACAAGTAAGTGGCAGCAGCAGAATTTGAACCTGTATCTTTTTCATTGCAACACCCAAGGCTTTACCCACTAAAGCCTCTCCTCATGTCTCCATTTCACATTGTGAATATCTCTTTTACTGCAACTAGGCACAACTACTCTACAATTACCCTCTGACATTCCTGTCCTTACCACTGGGCCAGTGAGTCTCAGTCTTTAATATGCATCAGAATCACCTGGAGTGCTTTTTAAAGAATGAAAGTCCCAAGCGCCACTCCAGACTTACTGAATTATAAATTTTCTGTGCAAGTATCCAGGTAGCCTATATATATATATATATATATATATATATATTTTAATTGGGATGGAGTCTCACTCTGTTGCTGAAGCTAGAGTGCAGTAATCTTGGCTCACTGCAACTTTTGCCTCCAGGGTTCAAGCGATTCTCCTGTCTCAGCCTCCTGAGTAGCTGGGTTTATAGGCATGTGCCACCATGCCTGGCTAACTTTTGTATTTTTAGTAGAGACGGGGCTTCACCATGTTGAAGTCTGCATCTTTTAAAACAACCTCCCTCAGGTGATTCTGTTGCAGGTGTCTGTCTGATCACACTTTGAGTAAAACTGCATTAGACTGTGGTTGCCTGAAGAACCATGATTTTTTTAAAAGTCCATCCTTGTATCTAAAGGACATGCTCACTAAATGCTTGTCAAATAAGTAAAAGAATGAAGGGACAATTGTCAAGAAAGATGTGTTCTTGGGAAGAATACGCTTTTGGCCAGACCCTTGGAAAATTTAGAGATACATGTTTAAATATCACTTAATATACTCAGTCTAGACTCTCCTTCCTGGATGCCAAGCATGGCAAAGAGCCGATGAGAGGGTGGCAGGAAGTACAAATTATCCATGAAAAAAAAAAAATGGAAATCCTCTAGACCATCCAGGATGAGATAGAATAAATCTTCTCCTGCTTTTCTAAAACGAAAGTCAATTGAACTAGAAACATTTAAATGCACTTGAGGCCCAGAAAAAGATTTATTTCCTTAATGTTTTCTGGACTTGAAATTTTCTACTTAACTCATAGCTCTAAGGTCAATACGGATTTGTTACCGGAAAGGGGTCCCAATCCACACCCCAAGAGAGGGTTGTTGGACCTCGTGCAAGAAAGAGTTCTGGGCAAGTCTGTAAAGTGAAAGCAAGTTTATTAGAGAGGAAAGAAACAAAAGAATGGCTACTCGGTAGGCAGAGCAGTGGGCTGCTCAGTTGCGTATACTTATAGTTACTTCTTGATTATGTGTTAAATAAGGGGTGGATTATTCATGAGTTTTCTGGAAAAGGGGCAGGGATTTCCCTCAAAACTGAGGGTCTCTCCCCTTTTTAGACTATATGATGTGACTTCCAGACGTTGCCATGGCATTTGTAAACTGTTATAGCGCTGGCGGGAGTGTCCTTTAGCATGCTAATGTATTATAATTAGCATCTAATGAGCAGTGAGGACCACCAGAGGTCACTTTCATCACCATCTTGGTTTTGGTGGGATTTGGTTGGCTTCTTTACTGAATCCTGTTTTATCAGCAGGGTCTTCGTGACCTGTACGTACCTTGGGCCGACTTCCTGTCCCATCCTGTGACTAACCTCCTGGGAATGCAGCCCAGCATGTCTCAGTCTCATTTTACCTAGCCTCCATTCAAGATGGAGTTGCTCTGGTTCAAATGCCTCTGACAAATTCATTCCTGTATTTAGCAAGAGGTTTTTTGTTGTTGTTGTTGATTTTTGTTATTTTGATTACTTACTAAGAGGCTTGTATTTAATAAGACATAGTCCTTTCCCTTTCTGAGTTCATTTTCAGTTAGAAAATTCAGAGAGGTGTAAAAGAGCAATGCAAGTAAGTAGGGGGGTTAGTTGCTCAGAATCTGCAAATGTAGAGTGTGTGGAAGGGTTTGTATAGCCAGGGGACTGGCGCTGGATGCTACAAATTGAATAAGAATTAGAAGAAATTGGATAGGCAGGAAGCAAATAGCAGTGGAACAGAGGCTTGGCAGATTGCTTGCGGCTGGCTGGTTCAGTTAACAGTGAGGGCAGGAGCCTAGGGTGGTGGGATATTTGCCTTGGGGAGCATGAAGAAATAGCATTGCATTGATATGTTTTCTGACATTAAATAGAACTTTGGATCTTATGGAATTTTGAGCATTTCCTTTATCTGAAAGCAGGTGAAGTATTGTCTTAAGATGTAACAGCAGTCTGTAAGTCAATTGCAGGGGAGAAGGAGGCTGCTTTCTCAGAACAAGGAGCACTGAGGAAAAAATTAAACAAACAAACAAAAACAAAAAGAGAACGTTGCTTTCAGTAGTCCAGATGTGAAGGGACAGGGTTTAGACCACGGTGGTGGAGTGCACGAAGAAAAGCCAGAGGGATGTGGAAGGACAAGACGGTACTGCCACGAATGGTGGCAGGAGCAGCGTGGAACAAGCACATCAGCTGGTGTGGAATGTATGAGAACAAAAACACTCATTTTCCCAGCAGAACCCTTAGTAGGAGACAGTGCCTTAAGCTTATGGGTGAGGATCCCAAGTTGAAATTGCTTAGTAATTTCACCCTTTGTTGCTGGGAGAGCAGATGGCTCTGGAAGAGACGGACTATTTGTTGCTTCTTTTTCCTTCTTCCGTCTCTCATCACTCTCCAACCTGTTCCCACAGTGAAGACCACTCACTAGTGACATTTCTGCTTGAGACCTACAAAGGAAGTCTTGGTGATGAGACTTAGGCACTGTTTCCCAAAGTGCAATTCTTGGAAATCTGTGGGTTTTAAGTAGATTACAGGGCCACAGTTCTGTGGTCAAATTAGTTCAAAAAATATTGTTAGAGAATTAAGAAACTTTCTTTACTGTATTAAAGACTTCCCAAAGTGTTTAATATGGTAATACACATTTTGACTATCCAAGAGAGGGCTCGCTTAGAGCACTCCACCAACTTTTTGGATCATGGAGCTCTTTTTAAAAGAAGCACCTGGGGAGGAGAGGACCACACAGCATATACTTCAAGAAATTAGGGACTAGAGAGCTTGTCTTGAAAATAATTCTCTTGCACTAGAAGTTGGTAGTGTTATGGAAAGGAAGAAGAGTTGGGATTTGGGTCCAGGCTTTACCACTGACTGGTGATCTGGGGTAAGTCATTGAATGTCTCTGAGCCTCAGTTTCCCCAGGGGTTATGTTCATACTAAATGAACTCTTCAGCTTCTTTCAAAAGTCTGTCTCTATATTGAAAAAGGAAAATAATCTGCAATTTCTCTACTCTGCAGTAACTCTGGTGGTGGAGGCAGTGATACGAACAGAGAGGGTAGAGGGGACAGTGACAAGAAGATGAGTGAGATACGGTCTGAGCCCCTGAGCTGATCAGATTGTTGGGCACAGTTACAGTGCTGGGCTGATGTAACAAAGATAAATGAAGTTTGTATTGTGTCCTCAGGCTTCTCTGACTCCAACCACATCATGTGATACACAGTAACTAGTTCAGTTGCTAAGCAACACTAATTCCCAAAGGTCACTTAATCCATCTAGTCTCAGTTCTGCTACTAAGTAGCTATAAGCCTTGGATAAATCAGTTAACCCTTTGGGTTTGGGTTTTCTTCATCTGTAAAATAAGGAAGTTGGATTAGGTCTGGGACCATTTTTAAGTTTCCCTGAGTCTTACCTAGAACATGGTAAAAAGAAACACAGCTGTTCTCCTCTCACCCACCCCATGCAGGTGCCCTAACATTCTGTCTTTGCTTTCCTTCTCTTCCTTCCTCCTGGGTCATTTCATCTGTTTCAGACTTTATTGCATTTATGTAGTTGAAGTTCAAATGTGGATTTCTAAGACCAACCTCTCTCTTGAGTGCCAAAGTCAAGACGTGTCTACCTGTTATCACTCTAAGGAAACCAGTTTTCCCAGGTTAAAAAAAAATAACAGGCCAGGTGCGGTGGCTCATGTCTGTAATCCCAATCCTTTGGGAGGCTGAGAAGGGCAGATCACTTGAGGTCAGGAGTTCAAGAACAGCCTGGCCAACATGGTGAAACCCCATCTCTACTAAAAATACAGAAACTAGCTGGGCATGGTGCACCTGTAATCCCAGCTACTCAGGAGGCTGAAGCAGGAGAATTGCTTGAATCTGGGAGGTGGAAGTTGCAGTGAGCCAAGATCGCATCACTGCACTCCAGCCTGGGTGACAGAGCAAGACCACCTCAAACACACACACACACACACACACACACACAAGGTGTGCTCCTGGTCACATGCAGGCCAGACACCCAAGCTTTTTGACTCCTTCCTTCTTCCCTCCTGTGCTAGTCACTGGCCAGTCCTCCATCCTCTCCACTTTATTATTGTTATTTTTGAGACAGAGTCTTGCTCTATTCCCCTGGCTGGAGTGCAGTGGCATAATCTTGGCTCTTGCAACCTCGGCCTTTCAGGTTCAAGTGATTCTCATGTCTCAGCCTCCCATGTAACTGAGATTACAGTGGGTGTGTGCCACCATGCTCAGCTAATTTTTGTATTTTTAATAGAGACATGTTTTCACCATGTTGGCCAGGCTGGTCTTGAACTCCTGGCCTCAAGAGATCCATCTGCCTTGGCCTCCCAAAATGCTGGGATTACAGGCCTGAGGCACTGCACTCAGCCCTTCTCCACATTATTATAGATCCACATCATGTATTTCTCTTTTCTGATGTCGTTATTGTATATCAGGCTTTCATTGGTCATCCTGTGCCAGGTCTCTCCTCCAAAGCACCCCACATGCCAGACTCAGCCTCACAGAGCTCCGAGCCTGCCATCCCACTCCTCCAAAGGCTTTCCTGGCTCTCTCGTACTCACCCCTTACTGGCTTTTGGAGCCAATCATCTTCCAGCTTTGTCTTCAATTACCTGCATGTTTCTGCCTCTAGCCAACTATTTATTAATCTTCTTATCCCATAAATTGCCTCTTCAAATTGTTCCCTTTTCTTAGAGTTTTGTCTGCATTCTTTCTACCTGACAAAATCCTAGTGATTTTCAAGAGTCAGCTCAAATGATGCCTCCTCACTCCAACAATTTTTAGGGAACACTCAACTGGCTTGATTTCCCTTCTTTAGCACCTTCTTCTTTTCTTTCTTATTACCTTACCGACCCAAACATATAATATCCATTATATCTTTATTAAGGCCAAGGAACGTGTATTTTCATCTTTATGTCAACTATAGTACATATTACATACTAGGAACTCAGAGACATGGTTGAACAAATTACTATTAAATTATGAAGCTACTAAAACAATAATCTATTGAAATAATGTAATTATCTTAATCTCCTAACAAAATACTAATTAAGTAAAATAAATAATCTACAATAATCCAAAAACGAATCAAATTTTGGTTTTCTCTTTGGTGTTTTGGTATTCTACTTTCATGTCAAGTTTAGGAATGATCTTAAGAATTTTGATTTTGATTTTAGTTATAATTTTGCGTTATTAAGACCATCAGCCTATGGTTAAAGACATTTGTCTCTCCTGTGAAATCTCACTATCTCCATGAAACTGGCTGGCTTTGCTACATCACAGGAACGGTGTTATTTTTTCTAGTTGGAGCATCGTATGATGATGTGGTTGAAAACGTGCTTTGGCATAGGACAGACTTGATTTGGAATTCTCACTCTGCCCTCGGTAGGGCTGCATGGGGAATTTAGTTAGCATCTCCAAATATCGGTTTCCTCATTTGTGAATGGAGGTAATAATACATCCTGTAACTGCAGGTGCTGGTTCTAGTCTTGGAAAGATTGTCATGCTTGACAAAAATTGTCATACTTACCCGAGGGGCTCCTCCAAGCCTGGGCGGGGTTTTCTCTAGGCTCTGTGGAACCATTAATGCGAACCACACTGGGCTATGTAATTTTGGAGGCAGACTGGAAAGTTGAAACAGAAGGGCAGGGACTTTTGGTCCCCATCTTCCTGTCCTACTGGGGAGGATACAGGAAAGTGGACTTGTGCTTCTCATCTTGAATCAGACAGATGACAGACTCCAGGGAATTCCTCTTGTTTGGAAAAAAATGCTCCGCCATTTTATTTTATCCCAGTTTCTTACATCCCCAGACTTCCTAAAAGACTAGACCACTGGGATTCCCTGAGAAGCCAGCTAAGGCTAGGACATAAGATCAGCCCCACAGCTCATTTTGGTTCATAGACAATAAGGAGAAGGGACTTAACAATTACTGAGTGCTGAGTACCCGCTATGTGGTAGGAACACTCTGTACGTAATTACAATTATGCTTTCTTATAACTTTATCACATATATATCATCTCTATTTTATAAGCAGACACTAAGCAACCTCCCAAGATTGTACAGCTAGTAAATCTGAGTGAGGAAGTGAACTCAGGTGGTCTACAAAACTTTCAGCATTTATGACCAGGCGTGGTGGCTTATGCCTCTAATCCCAGCACTTTGGGAGTCTGAGGTGAGAGGACTGCTTGAGCTTAGGAGTTAAGAGATCAGCTTGGGCTACATGGCAAAACCTCATCTGTGTGGAAAATACAAAAGTTAGCTGTGTGAGGTGGCATGCATCTGCAATCCCAACTACTTGGGAGGCTGAGGTAGGAGGATCACTTGCGTCTAGGAGATTGAGGTTGCAGTGAGCCATGATCATGCCGCTGTACTCCAGCCTGGGTGACAGAGCAAGGCCCTGCCTTAAAAGATAAACAAACAAAAAAACCTTTTAGAATTTGAGAACTTCAGTGTGATCAAAGCAAATTAGCTTTATGAGGTGGGGGTTTCCTTTAGCTTCTATGTCAGGGAAATTTTGAACCCACAGGATTAACCCTTGGCACCTTAGTACTGCAGGGAAATAGCTTTCAGAAGTACTGTTTGGGGGCAGGGCATGGGAGCTCATGCCTGTAATCCCAGCATTTTGGGGGGCCGAAATGAGTGGATCACCTGAGGTCAAGAGTTTGAGACCAGTCTGGGCAACATGTTGAAACCCTGTCTCTACTAAAAATACAAAAATTAGCCAGGCATGGTGACACACACCTGTAATCCCAGATAATCGGGAGGCTGAGGCATGAGAATTGCTTGAATCTAGGAGGTAGAGGTTGCAGTGGCTGAGATTGTGCCCTGCACTCCAGCCTGGGTGACAGAGTGAAACTCTGTCTCAAAAAAAAAAAAAAAAAAAAAAAAAGACTGTTTGGGAACACTTGAGTCCTGTTTTCTTCCCTGAAGCTGATGTGATGCTGATGACAGTGAATGTTTTAAGAACTAGAGAGGCTGATGGTTGTAAACATCCCTATAAACATTGGCTCAAAGATTGTTAATGTAAGTTTTTCTAGAGCAGTGAGGTAAGCCCCAAGTAGAAAAGCACAGCAGTATGGTAAAATGTGGGTGTTCTGTCCAATTTGTAAGACTTCAGCTATATACCTTGTAAGGAAACTAGAAGGCAGATGAAAGTTGTGCTGAGATGTGTAGCAGTTGTTCTTGCTTTGTGTGGCCATTTTATTCCCATTAAGTACTGATCCTCCACTAAAGAAATGGGCGACTGACAGTAGCCATTCAGCAGCCCACCTTGGCACTGTGACACTTTACATAGTTGCAGAGAGTTACATCCATTCAGAGGGACACAACAGATCAGAGGAAAGGAAAGAGGTAACTATGCATGCAGACATGAAACTGTCGCCAACACGTATAACAGACAAGTCAAGGTGAAATGTACAGCATACTAATATTCGATTTTTTTAATTAGAAAAACTATGCATCTCAAGGCATGGTGACTCACTTCTGTAATCCCAGCACTTTGTGAGGCTGAGGTGAAAGGATCACTAGATCGCCTGAAGCCAGAAGTTTGAAACCAGCTTGGGCTACGTAGCAAGACCTGGTTTCTGCAAAAAAAAAAAAAAAAAAAAAAAAAAAAAAAAAAAAAAAAAAGTTTAGCTGGGCATGATGGTATGTGCCTGTAGTTCTAGCTACTCAAGAGGCTGAGGCAAAAGGATCATCTGAGTCCAGGAGTTCAAGGCTGTAGCGAGCTATTATCACTCCACTGCACTCCAGCCCGGGCAACAAATACAACAGCAGAACCCCCTGTCTAAAGAATACAACAGCAGAACCCCCCCACCGCAAAACACTATAAATCCATAGTTTTATATATGTGTAGAATGTTTCTAGAAAATTACTGTAGTAACTGATAACTCGTTACCTCTGAAGAAGGGGGTAGCCTGCAGTGGAAATGAAACTCACTTTTTATTGGGTGACGCAGTGATTCCCAGTGTGTTCTGGGATTCCTGGGAGTCCTTGAGATCCTTTCAGGAGATCCATAGATTGAAATTATTATTATTATTATTATTATTATTATTATTATTTTGAGACGGAGTTTCACTCTTGTTACCCAGGCTGGAGTGCAATGGCGCGATCTCGGCTCACTGCAACCTCGGTCTCCTGGGTTCAGGCAATTCTCCTGCCTCAGCCTCCTGAGTAGCTGGGATTACAGGCACGCGCCACCATGCCCAGCTAATTTTTTGTATTTTTAGTAGTGACGGGGTTTCACCATGTTGACCAGGATGGTCTCGATCTCTTGACCTCGTGATCCACCCACCTCGGCCTCCCAAAGTGCTGGGATTACAGGCGTGAGCCACTGCGCCCGGCCGATTGAAATTATCTTTAAAATAATACTAAATTATTTTTATTCGCCTTCTCTCACTGGTGTACGGTGGAGTTTTCCAGAAGTTCAGTGACATGTGCCATTGTAACAAATTGAATCCAGAAGCAGATATGATAATCCAAATATGCCTGGTCAAGCCAAATATTTAAGAGATTTAAAAAAATGTAAAACAATGTCATTCTTCTTGTTTTGAAGTTAAAGTTATTTTTATAACAAGTTTGAAGACAAAGTTATTTTTATAACAATCATTATTCAACCAAATTACCATTATTTACTGAGTTAATACACAACAAATTTTAAATTCTCAGTTTTAAATTCTAACTGGGCAAGTATCAGTAGGTATAAACAACATCCCTCTGAGATCCTCTGGGATGCATCCAATTCCTTCAGTGCCTGGTGTGATTGGGAGGCTTCTGTTGCACAGTGCTGGCCAGGAGTGCCAAGGAGGAAAGAACTATGAATGGAACAGAAGTCTGTAATAAAATATTGCTTTCTCTTTTTTCCCCCCTCCATCAAGGGAGATCGACAAGTTGCCTGGGGTTCAGTGCTCTAGAAAGTTCCAAGGTTTGTGGCTTGAATTATTTTAAAGAAGCTGAAATAATTGAAGAGAAGCAGAGGCCAGCTGTTTTTGAGGATCCTGCTCCACAGAGAATGCTCTACACCCGTTGATGTAAGTAGGTCCGGTCACTGAGGCTCTGTCATCACATGAGATTGGGAGTGGCAGCAGGAGTGGTGTGGCTCACCTTGAACCTGCCCTACTTATCCTGCCTGGTGGCACAGGGAAAGCTGAACACTTGGCTTCTGTGCCTAGAGCTGCTATCTGATGAGGAGACGATGTATTTGACTCTATAGGAAGTCTGATGTGGACTGTCAATTAACTCATTTTCACTTCCATTGATTTGGCTGTGACCAGCCCTAGATTAGAGGGCAGTTCTGGAGGTTCTGGCCTAGAGTGTCTTCCTCAGTTTTGAGTGAGCCAGGGTATCTGGCCCCTTTCTGGCACTTCTCTGCCCAAACAGGACCCACTGGAATCTCAGGGGTCCCTGGGTCAATCCATGTTTTCTAATATTATAATTTGTTTTTGTTTTTAATAATTATTTTATAAGTTGCTTTCTTCTAGGAATAATTTGAGGTGATTTAGAGTAAAACAATACTTAATGGAAACACTACACTCAGGATAATAGGACAAGAGTTCTGTAATAATGTTTTGGGGAATTAAATGTAAGAAAACCTAGCCCACAGATACTTATTGCAGATTTGTACAGCACTTAGCTGGGACTCAAGGCAAAAAGAGAAGCGTGCTATATTGCAGAACTTATGTTAGGAGACCATTCTCACATATCAAGGTGGTCTGCTGCAGGTGAATTTTGGTCTGAATGGGACTTTTCGGTTCATCCTTTGGCAGGCTCAAATCTCACTGACAGATCTAGAACTGTAGCAATTTCTAGATTGTGTCTGAGACCTTCCCAGGCTGGAGCTCCATATCTCTGTCCTGCCTGTGTCTCTGGTGTTTAGCGCAGGGTCTGACACATGGAGGATGCTCAGTGAGAGCTCTTAGATTCAACTGAGGCTTTACTATATTCCTCACAGCTTCTGGAATGTGTGCTGAATGAATGAATAACTGAGTAAGTAATATGAATGATTACCGGGATAAGGGTGGGGCTAAAGTAGTATTTTCTTAGATTCCCCAGAAGATTAATTCTCCCTGTCAAGGTACTCTTTGGATTATCCCCTTCTTTCTGTTTGTTGTCTAGGGAACGCCTCGTTGCTCTTTAGCTTCCTTGTGGTAATAATTCACTTCATAATTTAATATCTTAGGTTTCCTTCTTCCCACAGATTGCCATGAAATTTGCCTTTTCTTCCTCCCTCCCTTTCTTCCTCCCTCCCTCCTTTCCTCCCTCCCTTCCTACCTTATGATAGACTCTTGGTATGGGAGAGTTAGGAGGTCTTAACTTGAGCCTTCACAGTGTACATTTTAGAATGAATAATTCATTGCTATGCTTCACCACCAACCAGAAATTATTATAGGCTTTCTCTATTACAGGAGATTTCTCAAACATTATTTATCTATGATTCGTTCTGCTTTACCTTTTAGAAACTATCACTGTGGTCTTTTCTTCCCTTGCTACTGGATGGTTTTTTTTTTTTTTTTTTTTAGACAGGGTCTTGCTGTGTCACCCAGGCTGCAGTGCAGTAGTGCAGTCTTGGCTCACTGCAACTTCTGCCTCCAGGCTCAAGGGATCCTCCCACCTCAGCCTCCCAAGTAGCTGGAGGTGTAGGCGCACACCACTACTTTGTATTTTTTGTAGAGATGCTGTCTCACTATGTTACCCAGGCTGGCCTTGAACTCCTGAGCTCAAGCAGTCTTACCACCTCGGCCTCCCAAAGTGCTGGGGTTATAGGCATGAGCCACCATGCCTGGCCACCAATCTTAAATAATAATTTCCATAAATTATGATTTCAATATTCAAGGCATGTGCTATATATAGCCTTGTCCTGTGAAGCCTGATTTCGGTGCCCTCTTCTACCCTCACCGTCATATTATCCCTGGAACTATTTCGAATATCTTGGCTCCTCCAGGAAGAATCCTTGTGGTCACCAATTCAGACTCATTCTCTTTCTGGGAATGATCAGACTGAGTATTTCAATCTGTTTAGAGATTTGCTAAGTTTCAGTTTCTTGTATTTCTTATGAATATTTCTTATTAATAATCAAATAATTCAGCATCCAATCTGGAGCACTACTGAGGACAGGGGAAGTTACTAACAGGTAATCTGGAACATGAGGCATACTCTGGATGTGTGGCCACCTGCTTTTCAAAGATCTTGCCTCTTTAATGCGTACTGAGAGCAGAAGGGTAACAACAGCCTTTGGAGATTGAACTTCTGAATTCTGTTCAGTAGTCTGGGTCTAGGAAACTCTGATAGAGATTTTGTAGCACTGAGTGTTTCTAACAAGCTGTGGGGGCCCAGTCCCCTGGTGGAGGTTAAGAGTTCCCAGAGGGAAAAGTCAAAACCACCACAGCACCGCGGCCCAGCCTGTGCTTATGAGATCCAGTGGTGGTACCCCCAGTCAGTCTTCCTCCACCCTCTCCGTTCTCTTTTCCCTTCTCATCCTACTCCCCAATCTGCTCCCTTCTCTTTTCCATCCTCATTTATCTCGCTCTCCCTTCCACTCCCTCCTCCCTCTGTTTCCCTCTGGTTCTGTTTTCCCTTTCCATCACCTTTTTCTCCATTTTCTTCTCTCCATTTGCCATTCACACTGTCTTCCTTTCCTTCTCTATTCTAAAATGGCTCTTCCAAAATCATTGAGGGGCAGCTCAAAGAGCAACTCTGCCAACATTAATTTCTCCTTGAAAGGGAAAAGCCTGCATTTCCAGTTATGGCTTAGTCTTCCTTCATTAGTTAGAAACTGTCTTTTTTGCATAACAAGTGGCGTAGGAATGGTGTGTTTTTCTCAAGTCTCTGGTCAGAGGTTCTGGTTTCATATATTCTGCTGTGTACACTTTCCAGGACATGAAGACAGTGCAACCTGGGGCGTCGGAGATGAGGGTGGCAGTGAGGATGGTGATCTGGCTGTGACAGGAACACACCTGGAAATGTCTGCTTGTCACAGAATCGATTGTAGCTGAAGCAAGCAAAACTCTGTGATCATGTTGCTGCATAACCTCAGCCTCTGAAATCTTGCCTTTCTAAGATAACCATGGCTGTGCCAGGATTATTTTAGAAAGGCAAGATCAGGATCAGTGTTCAACTAACCAGAGAGTCTACAGCTCTTGTGGGTATCCTTCCACCAGAGAGGGGGACAGCCTATTAGAAACTGAGGAAAGAAGCTCTTCAGGCTGCTCAGTCACTCAGGCCCATAGTCCCAACACTTTGGGAGGCTGAGGAGGGAGGATCACTTGAGCCAAGTTGGAGACCAGCCTGAACAACATGGCGAGTTCCTGTCTGAACAACAACAACAACAAAAAAAGAAAAACAAATTAGCCAGGTGTGATGGTGTCTGGCTGTGGTTCTAGCTACTGGGGAGGCTGAGGCTGAAGAACTGCTTGAGCCTGGGAGGTCGAGATGGGGTAAACCCTGTTTATGCCATTGCACTCCAGCCTGAATGACAGAATGAGACCCTGTCTCATTTAAAAAAAAAAAAAAAAAGAAAAGAAAAAGAGTTCTTCAAAGAGGAACGGAGGGGAGGAACCAAAGGCTGACCTAGACAATTCTAGGTAAACAGGGCTCCAGAAACACTCTGAAAATCATAAGCTGAGAGCAGACTTCAGTAACATGAAGAAAACTGGGGAGGAGGCGGGGGCGGTCTAGTGAATAATGTGCTTTTATTTGTTCATGTGATTCATAAATTATGGACAACATTTTTATTTACCAAAAAGGTGACAAAGTTTATTGAGCACCTGTGATGTGTAAGGGACTCTGGAAGTAGTTTGAAGGGATACAAATATAAATAAGAGAAAATTCTAGCCTCAGTAGGAAAGGAGAGGAACAAAAAAGAGAACTACACTCAAGGGAGGTAAGCACAAGTCAGGACCGTGACAGATGGTTGAAGGAAGGAAAGAACACTTGTAGCTGGGATGTTCAAGGAACACATGCTTTGAACATGGAGGATGTGAAGCTTGAGCTAAGCCTTGGGGTTTAGGAAGGAATTTGATATGTAGAAGGAAAGATGTAGGTCATTATTGTTGGAGCTGACCTAGGCAACAAGGACCCAGAGGGATCTGGTGAGCAAGAGCTGTGCTGGGCATGTGGACTAGAGGGAGGGAGGAAATGGCAGTCTGTTTGGTGCAGAGGTTTGGGTTGAGGAGTGGTGAAAGATAGCACTGGAAAGGAGGACACTTGCCAGACTGTGGAGAGCCCGGACTGTTGGCTGGGCTGAGACATCTGGACACCGTTTTAAGGATTCAGTGTGTGCATTATATGTGCTCTAAGGGGAGGAAGGCTTTGCTGTTAGAGATGCTCATTTCTGATGTTCCTCTTGCTGAGTGTGAGTGCAGTCCTGGATAAGGTTAAAGGTGTCCTGACAATAAACCATTTGGAAAATATACAAATATATATGCATGAGACACTTCGAGCAAGCATTTTGTAAGGTCTCAATTTCTTGTTTTTGCTTTGGTTGTTGTAACTTATAAGAGTAGATTGAAGGGTTAGCCACAAATTCTATTGCTCTCAGAGCAGATTTGGGCTGCTAGGTAGAATCTTATTTTCATTGTTTCAATTCTCATTTCTTTGTAATTTTTCATATCATATTACATAGTTTAGCCCCAAATTGTGGGCTGCAGGAACAATGTTGTTACGTATTTCTGGCTGGCAGTGTTCACTGAATTGCCTCCTGAGCCTGAACCTGTTCGAACTTCCTGCTTTTTAGGGCACGGAACTCCTGGTTTCTCCGTTTATGATAGATGAGAAGGTTCTGGAAGTCTCCTTTCTAGACTTTCATAGCATGTTTCAGGATTTCTCACTGGTGTCTAATGGTCTTAGAAGAGACATTGATTTTTTTTTTGTTTTTTGTACTCAAAAGACCACGATCCCCTCTAGGTAAGGTCTGAGTCTCTGTCAAATATTTTTGCTTTTGTGTAACATTTAGCATAGAATTAATCAAGCATTATTTTTTTGGGGGGTAGAGAAGGTAGGTGGTGGTGGGCGGTTGGGACCCCCCTGCACTTATGTTCTGCTCCAATATTCAGTCTCATAGAGAATAGTCTAAAATAGATCGTTGCTATCTGAAATATCATCTACTGAGAGCATTGGCATCATCAAAGAGCTTGCTAAAAATGCAGGATCTAAAACCTCAGACTAAATGAGAATCTGTAATTTGATTGGCCTTTGAGACTAGCTGGTCTCCGGATGTAATGTATACACATCACCTAGGGGTCAAGTTAAATGCAGGTTCTGATACTCAGCTACTTAGGTAATGATAAAACAACCTTGAGGTTTCCTCGCATCAAAGCAACTTCCTTTCTAGAGGTGTCACTGGACACCTTCCCTCCTCAGAGCGATGCTCCCGCACAGAGCAAATGGTTTATGACAGGGTTTGGAAAACGGTAGCCCGCAGGTGAAATCCAGCCTGTCACCTCTTTTTGTAAATAAAGTTTTATTAGATCACAGTGATGCTCATGTATTTACATATTGTTTATGACTTCTTTTGTGCTGTATTGACTGAACTGAATAGTTGTAAAAGAGACTGTATGACCCACAAAGCCAAAAATATTTACTATCTGGGACTTTATAGAAAACAGTTTACTGACCCTAGCTTATGTGTGTGTCCCTAAATATTTCCTTAAAGGAATGGAAATAGCTATGCTGTCTTGCCCCAGTGGCAAACTTTGCAAGCCCCTCTGAATCCATCGCTATTCATGGAGAAGCTGAACCATAAACCATAATTCCCAAGTAACCCGGAAAGGGTCTTGAGCCTAAAATTCATCTGGATAATGGTACCACAGAGCCTGTGACTTTCCAAAACCCACTTAATATGTCCCTCCTCAAAGCAATGGTTGTAATTTAATGGAATTTTATTGAACCGACTCCCTCCTCCACAAATTGATTTCATTAATTGTTCAACACAAGCTTGACTTTCCCCAAGAATTGGAATCAAAAGAAAGTTCTGAGTAAAAATATATTTGGGACTAAGGAAATAAAAAGACTTGTACTGAGTTGGTTATAATACACATTTCACTCCTAAAAATGTAGCGTTGGTTTCGGCCCCCCTCTGAGCTATTCACTGGGCAGACTGTGTGGGCTTGGAGTCCTTGTTTTAATTCCCTTGGAGAATCCCACCACCTGCCTCTTATTTGGGTTTTTGAATTGTGAAATGATGGCACACACAAGCTCCAAGAATAGCTGCGTGTGTATGCCAAGTGTACAGAGACAGAAGGCAGAGACTTAGGCCAAGGATCAGGAAATACAGAAGAGAAGCTGGCATGGAGGCATCTGCTCCACAAACACAGTCAAGCCGGAGGTTGTGGGAGGAGGGACGTGCAGCCCGTGTAATCACTAGAGGATGTGGGCACTCTGCTCTGCAAGTCTTGGAGGTCTTGGTTCTCTTTCCAGAACCAAATTTCAGAGGAGGTGGGTGTAGGAGAATTGAGATTCTTTTTCCTTATCCAGAGTTATCTGAAGCCAAAGAGGTTTAGGGTGAGACTCTGTGGGAATCTTTGCTGTAGCTCCAGGAGCTTTATTCTTATGTAGTTCCGTTTCCCTTTGTCCGAATAGCCCAGGACACTGAAAGGGTTTGTGAAGAGGCAGGGCAGACGCAAGTGGAGAGTCTTCTCCTTAATTCTAGAGTCTACTTTGACTTCAACCACTTGTTGAAACTCCTCATTCAAGCTCCTGTCCAGGTGGCATAACCACCCCAGCTACCTTCCCTGAATCTGCAGGTTAGGTTGGACATTTTCTTCTCTGCTTTTGCAGCAACTTCCGCACCATCTGTTCTCATACCATACTGTGTGGAAATTATCCATTTGGAGTCTGTCTCTCTCTCCAGATTGTAAAGTCATTGATAGAAAAGAGCTTCATCTCATATATTTTTTTTGCCCTTAGTACCTGACATATATAAGAAATTAGACATATGTTTATTGCACTGAAAAGAACCTAGCTGTGTGGCTTAATTTCCCTAAAGCGTGGGTTTCTCATCTGTAAAATGAAGGTGATAAAGGCATATCGTGTGATTTTTTTGTGTGTGAAGATTAAACTAGATAATGTTTGGATGAGTGTTTTATAAATATGAAGTGTTTGAAAATACTATTATGGTTGTTCTAATATCTGGATTGATTGGGATTCCATAGAAAGCAAGTAGAAGGGAATCAAGAAAATATGTGGAGATGTCCTAGTCCACTTTTTCTAAATGGAATGACTGAACGAGGGGGCTCCGGAGACTTCAGCTTCTGAGGCACAGTTTGGGTGTGTGGGGTTGATATCTGCTCACAACAGTGGGGAGATGTTTTATTCATTTCTTTCTTTATTCACCCTACATACAACTAAGAAAGTGAATAAGTAATAACTGGATTTCAATGGGCATTGCAAAACCAAAGGGTCCTGTCCCTCAAATCTCCCAGTATCCCTGGCCTGTATGTGTCTTGTCTTGGGAACTTGAATAATGGAACTGTTAGATCACAAACATAGATTGGGGAAAAGAGAGTGAGTTGAGTTTGAAAAATATTGAGTGTGACATCTGTCAGTCAAGTATGCAGGACTGAGTCATTTCACTGTTCATGTGTCTGTTTTAGCTCCCAAACTAGACATAGAGCTCATTGTGCAGATTCCATAGTGCTTAATGCTCTGGCTTCCCATTAAAAAGCCTACAGAGCTTGCTAGAAGGGGTTCCCTATCTCATGTCAACTCAATAAACAAATATTTATGGATTCGCTACAAAATATTGGATCTTCTTTCCCATGTAGGTAATGAAGAACTGCTGCAGATGTTTGAGCAGAGCTGTAAAATAGTATGAATTTTGCTATGAGAAAACTTGATCTTGCTGCAATGTATAGAAAAGATTAGAAGGGAAAGAAGCTGGGGGTGGAGAGGCTTGTTAGGAGGGCCAGCATAAGAGCAGGTGGGCAGTGAAGGAGCCTGAGGCTGAACCATGACAAGCAGAATAGAGTGGAGGGGACTTGATGACACAAGAGGCTGGTGACTCAGCTTTCTCCGTAGTATTAGTCCTAGAGAAGTCTCCCTGCTCTGGGAAGAGCAATGTCCAGCCTCATGTGATTTTGGAACAAAAGCCAGTGATTGAATCCAAGGGAAGATAAGGAGACACTCACAGGCCATGAAAATCAGGAAAGCACCATTAATGTTTTTGTTTCAAAACTTTACTTTGTAAAGTCTCAGACAAGGGTGCAGAAGCCTCAGCATGTGGACTCGAGCCCTGTATTCGGAAATGCAAAATGGAAACCCCCTAATAAATCAGAGAACTGAAAATATCCAAGAGTCTGAGAGGCTGGGGGAGGACAGGAGTGAGAAAAAGAGGGGGCTGCAGTACTGATCAGAAGACGGGAGAAAGCAGCAGTGCAAAACTCGGGGAAGGGCTGAGTAGATATTCAGTTTAATCTGGACTTTTATTTCACTGCAAACGAACTTTATGAATTTTTTTGCCCAAATATTAAATATTTATTAATTAAATAAGAGATATTTAAACAGGAGAAGCTACTTTCATTCAATAAGAATTCTAGTAATTCTTCCTAACCCCAGAATTGTATGTTTTTTAACTATTAAATAATCAGAAATAGAAACCAATTAGATGAGATATATGAATGACCTTAAAAATTTTCCATAATATTTGACTTAGGAATTTTAGTTTTATGAATGTACCCTAAGGAAAACCCTGAAAAGGAAAAAATCTATACACAAAGATTATATACAAATTTATTATAGAATTATGTACTAAAAAACTCCTAAATGTCCAGGCTTGAGTATATGGTCAAGTATAAAAGTTATAAGCCTTTGAAATAGTGGGTTTTGAGAGTTTTAGATAACACAAGAAGGTATTTATGGTATTATGTTAAATCAAGATGGATTTCACAATGTTATATAGATATATACAATCAATAATGTAAAAGTTCATAGAAAAAAACTCCAATGAAAATATGCCAAAATGTTAACTATGATTGCTTTTAGATGAGGAGATTACAGAGACATTTTTGTTTCCTTATGCAACTGAAAGGTCATAAATGAGCATGCATTACTTTTTTATCAGAAAAAGAAATGTTGCATAATTTTTAAAAGGGAAGACTTTGTAAAGGAATATTTATTGAGAGAATACGTGAAAAATCTAGGTAATTTCCTTATTTCCCTGGGATTCTGAGAATTTTTCATTCTCAGGAATATATTTCCTTGCTCCTAGTTAAATTATTTTCATATGTAAGTCGTGTTCCTCGGGATAAAACGTGGTAAGTTTGCTATTTGAGCTCTGCTGGAACATATGGAATAGTTCTCTGTTACCTGCACAGAAAACAAGGTCTTAACTCCTTGGTCTGATATTCGAGGCCTTTCAGAGTTAAATCCCAATTGATCTTCTCACAGTTTCCCATGTATATTTTCTACACAAATCAAAAGCCTTTTCAGACTTCCTATTTCTTATACGTGTCTATAACTTCCCCTTTCTGAAACTCTGTGTTCACAGAGCATGCATTAAACATCAGAAAGTGGACTGGCAGCCTCTTTTAACATAAGCAGCTTGGTACTGCTGTGCGATTTTGGTAAGGCAGTTAGTTCACCCTCTAGATCTTAGATGGAACACTCTCTAGGTCTCAGATGGAAACAAGGGACTGTGGACTGGGTGGTGGCCAAGGTTCCTTGCAGCGCTACAGCTGGGTGAACCTTGCCCCCTCACGGCCCTAGGTGTGCTCATTCACCTGCCTGCACCTTGTCTCAGGTTCCCACTGTGTGTTAAGTGACCCCTGCCCGCCTCATTCTTAAATTTGATCCTTCCTAGCTCATGTCCCATTTCCTTTATAATGCTGTCCTCAGTGATTCTGATTAACGAGGACTTGCATGTATGATTTTTTTTTTTTGCCACCCATACATGCTGCCTTTTATCAAAACTATGGCACCTGCAAAGATATAACAGATAATATAATTTGAATTAAAAAGTCAACTCCATGGGGAGAAGAAAACCCACTGAAGTGAGCTATAGAGATAAAGGTGCACACTTCCCTAAATCCTTTGTTTATGGTCTGTTAATCAATAAAGTCCAATCTGTGATCCCCAGATACATAAGGGGAGAAGGATATATAGACTATTTAGGACATTTCTGAAAATTATTAGAAAAATCACATACAGGCCTGCAGTAAGTCTCTTTTTCTTTATTTTGAGTCAGAGGATTTCTTTTTTTCATTTTTAGCCAGTTTAAACTTCATCTCTTGAATAACTCCTAACCTGACCAGAGCCTTTGTCTTCCTTCAAATTTCTACAAGTATATTGCTCCCCTTTTTTCTTTTCACCACTCTTATGTCCATGTTGGACAAAAACCGTGAAGAAGGTTGAGAAACTGTGTACCAAAATGCCAAGAGCATCTTTGCCATGTTCCAGCACAAAGGGCACTGTTAGAAGGAGGTGATCAGAGTCATCTTCTAACTCAACCTCACAAGAGGAGCCAGGGCAGATGGACAGTTCCCAATTGTTTACTCCTCTCTCTCTGTCTCTCTCTCGAATTCTTTTTCCTTCTGTTTTTTATTAGCAGCACAAAAGATTTTGAAGTACTTAAGGGTAGAAAGCTTGCCTTGTTCATCTTTGCAGCTCTTTCTGGGACCAAGTGTGGTGCTAAGTACAGGGTAGACATTCAGTAAGTATTTGTGGAATGAATGAATGAACAAATGAAGTACAGGCGTAGCTTTGATGGCAATGGGTCAGTGTGAACTCCGGAAAGAGCACGCAGAGTTATAGTCAAAGTGGACGTTGGATCATTGCTCTGATTTACTAGTTACGTAATCTTGAGCAAACCCCTTTATCACTGTGGGATTAGTTTCCCCAGCTGCTGAAAAAAATGTGTGTAGGGGAAAGGGGGAGGCTTCGTGATGAAAAATGTGTGCCATAAGGAGCAATGTGTAAAGTCATCTGGCACATGGTCGCAGCTGAAAAGCTGGCATTAATATAGCACTTTATTTTTCCTGCATTTAAAAAAAATTAAAAACCTGAAAATCCCTAAGTTATACTAACCTCAAATCTCACCACTTAAGAATTATATAAAATAAGAAGTAAAATTTCCCTTCCCAGTTAACTCTTCTAATCCCCCAGAGATAATTATTTTTCTTAACATTTAGGTTTGATGTTTATCCTTCTAAACATTTTTCCAAAGTTTCATGAATATATATGTTTTTATAATTATTTAGGATGTATGCAATACATATATTTTTATAATTATTTAGGATATATATATATATATATATATATATCTCCATGCAACTTTGAATGGCTACATACATACATATACATATATATATATATGTATATGTGAACACATCATTTTCAAAATGGAACTATTCATATCTGTTTATCATCTATCTATCTCCAAGTCAATTATTTTCGAATGACGGCAGAATCATTTGTTGTTTGAATATACCATATTTTGCTGCCAGTCCCCCAGTTCCAGTGTTTTGTGATTACAAACAATAATTCAAGGATCCTCTGTGTACATCTGTATCTGTAAGCTTTTGTACAGTACTTACTTTAGTAATAAGGCACTTGAACACTTGTTATTCTCTTGACTCATAACCACCACAAGAAAAAAGATCGTTATTCTGTGTTACAGATGAAGAAAAGGGAGGGCTAAAGGGGGCAAGTGGCTTGGCCAGAGACCCGCACAGATAGACTGCGGCAGAGTCTGTGTTTCCCAGTGGCTTGAATTCTTATCCAGAGTTCCTTTGGCCACACTGCAATAAAGCACAAGTCAACCGGGAACCTTTACAACCATGCACAGAAGGGTGGATCAGGGAGCGGGCAGTCTCATTAAATTGTAGAAAAGAACAAACACACGTACACAAACAAGAAACTCAGGGCTAAACACATTTAAAGGAGTTTTTTGGAAGAAAGGCACTGGTGGTGAGGGAGGGACCAGCGTAAGATGAGCTGTCCTTTAACTAGTTACCATCTTTTATGCAACATTCTCAATATGACATCTAATGATTAGGATGACTTAGACTGCATAAATGTGGCAGGAGAATGACCAAGGACCCCCCTGCAACCCCAACAATGACACTATCCCTCTCCCTCAAGGGAAGTGTCTAGGGAAGATCTGTCAGCATCTGGTTAGAATTGGCCTTAATTGACATCTTCTTCAATTATCTGCAGGAAATATTAGCTGTTATTAAAATTTGCAGATGCAGTCAATTGTCAGAGTCCCTGGGGACCAAGAATTATTACTCAGAGCGAGCGTGAGAGAGAGGCTGGCAGGAAAGAGAACAATTCAGCCTGGAAAAATGCAAACTAAAGAATAAAGCGGGGCGGGGAGAGGGGGAAGAAGGTGGAGGGATAATTAGGGTGAGGTAGTGAAGCACTCCCCTGGGGTACAAACTTTAAGGAGACACCAAAAACTCAGCTATCCAGATTAATAAAATTTTAATTCAATATTGAAAAAAATCAAATTGGTAAATGACAGCTTGTGAGCCAGCGGCCTGTTTGTAAATACAGTCTTATCGGAAAGCCACTGGAAGTAAAGGTGCCAAGGCAAGGGAGATCCAGGCGAAATTTTCTGATGTGAAAGCCCTGGTTAAGCTTGTTGGACACGTGAGACCTTCGCTTGTGATTGATGGTAAAAATACTTCCGAAGAAAAGGAATAATGGATCTGACTGCGTTTATGGGTTTCCTGGGGCTACTGGAAGAAGTGATCACAAACTGGGTGGCTTAGGACAACAGAAATTTATTGTCTCACAGTTCTGGAGACTGGAAGTCCAAGATCAAGGTATCATCAGGGCTGTGTTCCCTCTGAAGGTTCTAGAGAATCATCTTTCTTTGACATCTAATTTTCAATGGCTCTTACAGTCACTCCAATCTCTGCCTTGGTGGTTATAGCTCTCTTCCTTGTGATGTCTCTCTGTCTCTGTGTCCAAATCTTTTTCTCCTTTCTCTTAGATCCTAGTCATTGGGTGATATCTTAATCCAGATAACCTAATTTTAACTTGATAACATCTTCAAAGTCCCTATTTTCAAATAAGTTTACATTCCTAAGGTTACCTATGAATATAACCTTAACTCTATGGTTCCTTATTTGGAAGTAGGGTCTTTCTTGGACATGATTCAACCCACCATGCTGTTAAAGACATCTTTCTTGGACACAGTTGCATCTGAGATATCTTTCTTGGACACAAATCAACCTACCACGCTATTAAACAAGTGAGGCTGGGGAGAGATTTGACTTAGGTGCAGCAGAACAATTATCCACTCACAGGTATCTGGCAGCGGAGTCAGGGGCAGACTCCTGATATGATTTCAATGCCTGAGAAAATATTTAAGGAAATGCACTTTAGTTCCTTTGGGAAAAGGATCTAATAATTACTATAGTTTCAAAGTAATATATAAAACAATTAATATATAACATATTTTGAGATAGCTGCCACAATTTTAATGAGATATGAAAATACTATTCACTTCTACTAGCTGGATAAAATGAAATAATAACAAAAGGAATATAAAATTTAGTAAAAATATTTGCAGTCACTATTGTTTGCAGGTTTGAAATCAGAACTACCCTTAAACATCCTGCACGTATTTGTCACCATGTGACATTAGCAAAGGTTATAATATTTGAATATTTAGCATGATCCAGTTCTGCCTGATGTTTTCAATGCCTGGCTGAGAATATAGATCTTTTTAATGAAAACAGACTTTTTCAGTCTCATTTTGGGATCCATATCCCAAGTGTTGGGACATCAGGTGTGTCAGATGGGCTGGCACTAGTGAGAGGCACTATGCTGAACTCATTTTCTTCTTCTTCGGGGAAATCTCAGCTCTGCTCCTTTTTTTGGAGACAGTTTCACTCTGTCCTCCAGGCTGGAGTGCAGTGGTGCATCCCTGCCTCCTGGGTTCAAGTGATTCTCATGCCTCACCCTCCTGAGTAGCTGTGATTACAGGTGCCTGCCACCATGTCTGGCTAATTTTTGTATTTTTAGTAGAGATAGGGTTTCACCATGCTGGCCAGGCTGGTCTCAAACTCCTGACCACAGGTGATTTGCCCACCTCGGCCTCCCAAAGTACTGGGATTGTAGGCGTGAGCCATCGCACTCAGCACAGCTTTGCTTTTTCCTTTGCAGTTGATTGAATCAGGCCTGTTTAGATTATCTAGGATAATCTTCCTCATGTAAAGTCACCCTATGATGGATTTTAATCAATCTACAGAACACCTTCCCAGCAACACCTAGATCAGTATTTGAGTAACTGGGGTCTATAGCCTAGCCAAGCTGACAGATCAGAAGAGCCATGATCACAATGATAAAAGGACCCATTGCCCTGTAGTTTCCTCTTGGGCATTAATAATTTAGTGAATATAAACCCAAATACTTTGGATAAGGTTGACTGAATTCAGCTTTGTGGATGACTCTGATTTCAGTTGTTTTAACCAAGTGCAAACTCCTAGTGCTCCTGTTGTCTGTTGACAGCCAGAGGCTCATGTGATCTGGAAGGGTAAGTGGCCTCTCTCTGATTTGCCAGGAGCAAGTGGTTATGTTAGCTGAGGAGCCAGAACACTAATTTCAGTGATTTGACTCTGGTACTAGTGGTGAGAGGCCAGAGGGTGGGATGCTGCTTTTTCCTTTGGCCCTGGTAAACATTTTCTGCTTGTTATGGTGGTTGAAATGCTTTATTTAATCTTTTCTTCATGTGCCAGGAGGTTCACAGTAAATGAAGGGTGTGGTCTGCGGGGGGAAAAGTGGCTGTGGCTTGGCCTCTCTGTACCCTGTTGGCACACACACACAGACACATGTTCTGTAACATGTGAATGTATCATGTGGACACTCATTACTGAGCTGTGAGGGCTGCCCTGAGAAGCTGGGGGCAGTGGTCGGGAGAGGAGAAGGCTGTGGGGTACAGTAGAAATGGCACTAGCCTGGGAATGAGTTCCTACTGCCAACTTCTCATCAGCTCAGTTCCTCCAGTCCTCTACTCACTCCTTCATTGCCCAGGACATATTTATTTAATGCCAGGCTAAGCACAAGGCTTCCAGGATTCAACAGTGAACAAGACAGATGTTACCTTTGTCCTTTTGGAGCTGACTATTGAGCAATTTTAATAAATAGCAATGATCATATTATTAGCATTTCCTGAGGGTTACCATGTCCCAAGAGTGTGAGTTATGATAGAGGAAGAGGAGGTTAATCTAGGTGAAGGCTGGGAAGCTTCTGGGAGGTGGTGACTAATAACTACTGCCTTTTTTACATTGGAGTCATGTCCTTTCGGTGACCTCCCTTTCCTTCTCCTCTGTGTTCTCTCCCTGGGCTTGGCAGGCTGCCCTGGATTGGGTTCTCTCTTCACAGTCTCCTTTCCAACTAGCCTCTCTAGCCCGATCAATCAAGCCCTTGTCTGGAATCTCTAGCTGCCTGATGGACACCTCCTTGTGGAAGTACTCAGACATCTCAACGACACAACATCTGTGAAGAACTCAACTCTTCCGTTATATTCTTCCTTCCCTTTCCTGTCTCTGATAAGGTTTTCACAATTCATTTTGTCATTTAGGTAAAAAACACAGTCATCTCTGTCCTACCTTCCCTATCACACCTACCAGTCACTCAGATACCCCGTCTATTCCCATGATGTCTCTCATTCTCCTTCCGTTAGCTTGTCACTCTCAATGGTCAGACTGTCTTGGCCACTTTTCTGGGAAATTGCTATCGTTTCATGCTTGCTGTTTTCCTTGAACTTTAGTTCATCCTCTTTAGAGCTACCAGAGCACATACCCTTGTTACGCCTTCTTGTGTCACTCTGTTGCTCAAAAGCCTTCAGTGGGCCACTGCTGGGCTCTCCAGCCAGGTGCTTGTGTAAACCTGGCTCCATCACTTACCAGCTGATGGAGCAAATTATTAGCCATTCTGTGCTTTTGTTATTTCATCTATAAAACAATTGTGTCTAACTCATGGAGTTGCGATGGGGATTAAATGAGTCAACATATAAAAAGCGCTTATCAAAAATGCCTGACATAATTTCAGCATTTCACATTTTCACATTTTTTCTCTTGTACCTTGATTTTTTTTTTTTTTTTTTTTTTTTTTTTTTTTTT
>NW_016107856.1:1702689-1742959 GCF_001604975.1 Cebus imitator
AGACAGAGTTTCACCATGTTGACCAGGATGGTCTTGATCTCTTGACCTTGTGATCCACCTGCCTCGGCCTCCCAAAGTACTGGGATTACAGGCGTGAGCCACCGCGCCCGGCCTGTACCTTGACTTTTTGCTTTTCTAACTTTTTTTTTTCTGAGACGGAGTGTCGTTCTGTCACCAAGCTGGAGTGCAGTGATGTGATTACGGCTCATTATAACCTCCACCTCCCAGGTTCAAGTGATTCTCCTGCCTCAGCCTCCCTAGTAGCTGGGATTACAGGCATGCGCCCCGCACCCAGCTAATTTTTGTATTTTTAGTAGAGACGGAGTTTCACCATGTTGGCCAGGATGGTCTTGATCTCCTGACCTCTTGATCTTCCTGCCTTGGCCTCCCAAAGGGCTGGGATTACAGGTGTGAGCCATTAGTTCTGAACTGTTTTTTGTACAGTAATGCACAAATTAGTACCTGGACCTACACAAACTACATCATACATGAGGTACTTGTCTTTCTTCACACTCTGTTAAAAACTGTATGTTATATATGTACACACATATGCATATTTATACTAAACTTAGGTATATGTGTATCCATATATACATATAGATTTATGTATACTTTACTGTTTCTTAATTGACCCAATGTTTTGATGGTGCTTCTAAATAAAAAGTACTAAGGCAAATCTCCACCCTCATATTGTGGTAAAAGATTAATTTTTGAAAACTGTCCAGAGAACAGCTTTCCGTCACATTAGTCACGAGATACAGTTTTGGTTTTTTCAATGTACTGGTGGCCATTCTCATGAGGGTGGGCTGTGCTGACTGGGCTTAGTGAAAGTTACCAGTGGGCACGTTCTCAGGTCCTCCCCATGAAGCATCCCACTCAGAGACACGGAAAACCTGTGAGATGAGCTCATGCAGATGATTTCTGAGATGAAAATAGCAATGTGAGGTAGTGCCAGGAACTTCAGGTTCACAGAGTATAATTAAGATTTTTCCTGAATCACTGCACACTGTAATTTCATTATGTATATTCTTTAATTATGGACTCTAATTGCCCATTTTAGTTCTGTAATTAGACATGTGAAGACATTAATTTTGTAGATATAACAGTCAGTTCAAATGTACTTCCAAATTCTTTCCTGTACCCTACCTTTCAAGAAAAATTAATACATCATTAAAAAGTTTGTTCACAGAAAGAGCCTCTTAGAGGGAAGCTTTTGGGAGCCAGTTGGTGTTCTCAGAGGTGGGGCCCCGGTTCAGGAAGGATATAGGAACATCACCCTGTTATATTCCCCTTAAACTGTGTTGCTTTATGTCTGATAGGCCCTGCTGAGTCTAGCGCAGGGAAGAGCTCCATTAATTCACATAGGACCAATTTCTCTTAATCATACAATGTTAAGGTAACTTCAATGTTTAATGAGTCATGGGAGAGGAATGAACTAATGTTAGGGCAACTCTGGCTCTTTATTTCTCTTGTGTCCTATTAAAGGATGAGAAGATGAAGCATTTTAGGCTCATGGGGTTTGAATTTTTCATTTGTGTATATTATCTGTCTTTGTGTGTGTGTGTGTGTGTGTGTGTGTGAGAGAGAGAGAGAGAGAGAGAGCAAGAGAGAGCTAGAATGTTTTCTAAGAGCTCTCAATGATTCAGATCTCCATTTTTCCTTCACCTGTAGTACTTTAGTTAAAACAAAACAAGAAAACAGACGAGTTCCAGCATTTTGCTCCATGGACCGTGCTATGTCCATTTCAGCTGATATATTTTACATGTGTATCTATTTGCTTCCACTTCTAAATCTAAGCAAAAAAAGTCAGTGTGGTAGAGTTGAAAGAGCCTTAGAAAGGCCCCTTGTTCTTTTCTTTTTACACATATTCTCTCTCTAGGTAATTTATCTAGTCTCATGCTTTAAAGGCCACTTATATATTTTTTTTCCTCCAGTTTACATCTCTAGCTCAGGCCTCCTCTCTAGCTCAAGATTAGATAACAATCAGAATGCCTATTTCTACTTGGATGATTCACAGATAATTTAAGCTTGCTGTGAAAGCTAGATTTACTTTTTCTCCAAATGTATCGCTTTTCTATTCTGCCCAAACTCAATAAATGGCAAAACCATCCATTCAGGTATTCAAGCCAAGTCATCCTTGATTATTCTTTTGACATATGAGCCATCAGCAAGGCTTGTTTCACCGTCCAGAACCTATCTTCAATCTGTCTGTTTCCCTCTCCCTCCATTCAGGCTGCCGTCCCAATGCATC
Source organism: Cebus imitator (assembly GCF_001604975.1). NCBI lineage: Eukaryota > Metazoa > Chordata > Mammalia > Primates > Cebidae > Cebus > Cebus imitator. The sequence goes on from NW_016107856.1 coordinate 1,704,941, forward strand.
GTGTTCAGTAAAGCAAAAGGGATGGTCTGCTCTCACCAAAAGCAATTTGCGCTCTCTTAATTCACTGTTGGATTATCTAGCACTTAACACAGACCCGGTTGTGTTTGGTACTCAATAATATACACTGAAGAATGAATGAGTGAGTTAGTGAGTTTATGAATGAATGAATGAATGAATAACAGAAACCACCTCCTAGAACTTAATAATACAGAGCAGGTTTAACCTGCTTTCATAAGTAACCAGTGAACAAGGTAAGGTGTGACATTAACTTTTGGTGAGAGCAGCTCACCCCTTTTGCTCTACTGTTTCACCAACAATCTCTGTTTTACTTTTACTTTCAGACACACAATTTAGTCAGAAGTTTGCACCTGAGTCTTACTTCTGACACCTACTAGTGTAAAGATCAACTGGTGTAGAGCACTATACAGAGATTCTTTATTGTTTGCTACAACGTTGGAAAACCACATATATAGAGTTTCCTCTCTAGGACCACTCACTGGGAGGGATAAAAATGACTCTAAATTTTCATGATTGGGATAAGAGGAGAAACATTAGCTGGGTATGGCGGTAGGTGCCTCTAATTTCAGCTACTCAGGAGGCTGAGGCAGGAGAATAGCTTGGACCTGGGAGGCGGAGGTGGCAGTCAGGTGAGATTGCGCTATTGCATTCCCACCTGGCCAACAAAAGCGAAACTCCATCTCAAAAACCAAACAAATAAATAATAAAAAGAGGGGAAACATTGCTTCACTCGGCAAGTGCTTCCTAAGAGATTCCCGTCATCCAGGGTTGATGCTGGATGGTGGAGATGTGGAATAACGTAGAGGTTACAGGGTAGCAGGGATGGGGATACACACGTAAGCTGATGAATAGAAGAAAGGGATGCTGGCGCCGGCACAGCAGCAACCACAGGGCGAAAGCAACTGCAGAGGACACGTGCTCAATTCTGTGAGGGGACGATCATGTCATTGTTGATGGAGTGTACCAGTCAAGAAAAACAGGTGAGCAAAGGCCTGTAGCCTGGAGGTGGTTTGGGGTTTCCAAGGAACGACACTTAGTTAGACCTGCTGAAGCGTGTGTTTCAAAGAGAATGTACCTGGCTCAAAGACTTGCACATAGTAGGCACTTAGCCAATATCTGCTTAATAAGTGGATGAATGAACATAAGTTGCAGGAAGAAGGCTGAGATGTTGGGACAGTCGAGATCATGGGAGGCATTGTGCATCACACTAGGATCAGTAATGGGAAGTAGAGAAGTGGTCAGTGAAGTTTTATTTAAGCAGAAAAGAGACCCTATCGGGTTGAGTTTTAGAAAAATCCCTGTGACTGCAGACAAGAGGATGGTTTGGTGGGGAGTAAGACTGAAGTCATGAGCACAGACAGGAAGGGTAACCGAACATTCAGAGAGAGCTGAAAGTGCAGACAGGAAGGTGTCCAGAGGTTGTTGCAGTTCAGAGAGAAGCCCTGGGCCTGGCCTGGCAGTGTAGACAGACGGTCGTGGAATGTCGCACTCTAGTAACTGACCGGAATGTGTGGGTGAGCGTGATTAAGTCAAATGTGTGTGTGTGCATGTGCAAGCTGAAATGTGTGTGTGTTTATAGGCAAGTGAGTTGAAAACTGTGTGTGCTTAAGTTGGAATGTACATGTGTGTGTATACAGGCGTTTTGAAGTGTGCGTGTGTGTGTGTGTTGGAATGCAGTGTGTGTCAGTGCATTGGAACATGTGTGTGTCTGCATGAGTGCAAGCAGGCAGTCAAGAATGGTGTCTAACACCTATTTGGCCTAAAGGCTCATAAGACTTCTGCCTTATTCCTGGTCACATGCTCTAAGTCACAAGCAGAAATGGGCAGAACAGCTCGGCCTTGTAATTCCAGCCTGACTCACACTAAGCTGTTTCCAACCAAGTGAATTAATTGCTCCCTCCTTATGCCTACACAGCACTTTCCTCTACAACACTTGTCACACCACTGTTATTAGTTTATATAATACCTTCCCCACTGCTGGGCTGTGAAATCCTGAAGGAGGAGAACATGTGTCACAAATCATTTATCTCCAGAGTTTAGCTCATTCAGGCACATACTAAGTTCTCAGCTAATGCCTGTTGAATGAACTAAAAGAATAGGTAGGCTTTTAGAGCTTATTAAGCTCAAACATAGACTCCAAAGCAAAAGCTCATTATTGCCTCTTACACTTTCTGGAAACAACAGCAATAATAGTTATAATTTCTTAAGAACCTACTGTGTGCAAGGCACAGTACCAAGTACTTTGGGGGAGCCAGCGATTTTATGTGCAATGTTTTTAAAAGTCCCTGGAGTTAAAAAAAAATACTAGGAGGTAATTACTACCCACCCCTTCCACAGATGACAGAAGTGAGGCTCACTAAGATTAAGTAACCTGCCAAGTCACACAGCTAGAAAGTAGAGAGCTGAAACAGGAGCTCAAAACCTGGGCTCCGAACAAGCATGCCCTGCAGACTTCCCTTCCATGGGATGCCCCATGCCTAGTTTTCTATTTTCTTTATAGTGGAAAAGTCACTGCCCTTCCTGTGAGAAATAAAAGGGTTTAATCTGGTCAAAAGGAAACAGTGTTTCCTCTGTGCTCAGGAGGTTTTCACCAATCACAGAGAGTGAACCAAAAACAATATTATGCGAGATGTGGCCAGTTGGGGTTGATTCCAGCTTTGGATGCTGTGAGCTAGATCCCAGGACCACACGAGGAAAAACGATAATAGCATACTTGAGATCCAAGCCCATAGTGGGCTGAGGATAGAGATTTTACTTTCCTCAAACTATTGCCTCCAGGCAGGATGCTTCCTACCCCAGGGGGCCACTTCCAAATGCTGCTCTGAGCCTTGGTGGAAAACTTCAAATTTATTGAGGGTTTACTGTGGAAGACTTAGTCAAGAGGGCAAGTACCCTATGTCTCCAGATTGCCTTGGACATATTTGTATTCAATTAATATTTTATTTGTCAATGGATTCTAATAGGCGATTACAGTTTGCAATGCTGTATTCATGAATACATCACAATTGATCTTCCCAGCTCCTTATTTCTTTTCCCAATGGGTTTTTCATTGTCATGGATAACCCCAGGAGAAAGAGGAAGCACAGAGGAACTTCTCCTACATGAGTAGGTGGGGGGACCCAAGAGAGGACTTCTAGCTTTTCTTCTTCTGACTTTTCTACATTCCCCAAGTTGAGTGACTCATCCCCATCTTTTTATTTAGCAGCTTGGGATTGAACAGCACCTCCCAAGCAACCCTCAACCCTGGGAACCAGGCAGAAACAAGTGAAAATGTGGAGGAGGTGGTTGTGACTTTTTGGGCAGTCAGTGATTTCAGGGATCCAGAAGTTATTCCGCTTTCTAAATTACTTCCCCTCCTGCTGGATATGAATGTAACTCCCTCAACTTTCAGCTTTCACATCCACTTTCTATACAGTTCTTCACTGCCTCTCCCATTTTATATTATTATTCCTATGTGCTGGGACTCGAGCAAAGGTATTTGTTGTTGCTGTTGCTGTTGTTTTTTAATTTAAACTTTATATAAGGGAAGCCATAGAGAATTTGGGCAATTTGTAGGGAAGAGGGAGAGTGAATTTGGTAAAACCAAAAGTCAGTAAATGTCACATGGTAGACACTGAGCTGCAGACAGATTTTTCAACATGAAGTCGCAGCAAAGAACGTGGCTCTGGAGACAAACTGGCTGAATTAAAGAGTTGACTTTGTTACCTACTAGTTACCTACTGGTAGTTACCTACTGTTATCTACTAGTTACTTACTAGTTACCTACCTCTATTACCTAATAGTGTGACCTTGGGCAGGTTAAGCAACTTCTCTGAACTTAGTTTACTGATATATAAATTAGTGATAATAATAGTTCCTATCTCATAAAGTTACTGTGAAGATTAAGTGAGGCGTTGCATGTGGAGTGTTAAAACAGTGCATGACACAGAGTAAACCCGTTAAAATTAGCTGTTATTAATATTTGGTTGCTAAAGGTCTGTCCTACCTGATGCGTCTGTCCCTTCCAGATAAATCCTTTGGGATTGAGCATTAGAAATGTAGTCTTGCAGAGAGTTAGCACGGGGAGGAATCCTCGAGATCCCCTAATCCAAAGCCCTCTTTAGCAGATGAGGAATCACTGGCCCAAGGTCACGGAGTAAGTCACTGAGTAATCCTTCTGGTCTGCTGCCCAGGTTGCATTCCTTCCCACAAATCTGGCCATGCTTGTCCTGGAGGGCGGATAGACTAGCCCTCCCCAGGTAACCTCATACCATCTTGTAAAACCATCTCTCTTCACAAAGAGGCACAATATCTGAGTTCCTCAGGCAACAAAGTAGGTTGTGTTCAGATACCGGTGAGGTGGATAAACTGCCCAGCCTAGATCTCCAGGCTAGACTTGGTGACTGGCGCTCAGTGGAGTCAGAGTCCTGGTGACCTATGCGTCAGGGAGAGGATCCTGAAGAGGTCTTGAAATAATTTGACGTGGAAAGAGAAACATACAAATTTGTAGACACAGATGAACATCATATTTTTAAGTCAAGAACTCAGTTATATTTTTGGCAGTGTGGTACCTACAGTGCTAAGGCATGTTCTTGACAAGAGTGACACTCACTAGCTCATTTCTTTCTTGCTCTTTAACTTTCGTTTTAGTTTCAGGGGTATCTGTGCAGGTTTGTCATATAGGTAGCCGGGATTTGGTATACAGATAATTTTGTTACCTGGGTAACAAGCATAGTACCCGAAAGGTACCCTTTCTGATTCTCTCCCTCCCCCAACCCTCCAACCTCAAGTAGGCCCCTGAGTCTGTTTTTCCCCTCCTAGTATCCATGTGTTTTCCTTGTTTAGCTCCTACTTGTAAGTGAGAACATGCAGTATGTGGTTTTCTGTTCCTGTGTTAATTTGCTTGGGGTAATGAGATCACGTCCTTAGACATGGCAAGAGAAACATACAAATTTTCAGAGACACAGATGAACATCATATTTTTAAGTCAAGAACTCAGTTATATTTTTGACAGTGCCTATAATACTAAGGCATGAATGGAGCCTCCAGCTCCATCCATGTTGCTGCTGCAAAGGACATGATCTCATTCTTTTTTATGGCTGCATAGTATTCTGTGGTGCATATGTACTATGTTTTCTTTATCTAACCTACCATTAATGGGCATTTAGTTTGATTCCATGTCTTTGCTATTGTGGATAGTGCTGCAATGAACATGCGTCTTTATGGTAGAGCAATTTATAGCCCTTTGGATATACAACCAATAATAGGATTGCTGGGTTGAATGGTAATTCTGTTTTTAGTTCTTTGCAGAATCACCACACTGCCTTCCACAATGGCTGAATTAATCTGGACTCCCACCAGCAGTGTATGTGTTTTTTGTTTTGTTTTTTTTTTTTTTTTTTTCGGCAACTTTTCCATACTTTTTTTTTTTTTTTTTTTTTTTTTTTTTTTTTTTGTCGGCAACTTCACCAGCATCTGTTATTATTATTATTTTTTTTACTTTTTAATAATAGCTATTCTGACTAGTATGAGATGGTGTCTTATTATGGTTTTGATTTCCGTTTCTCTAATGATTAGTGATGCTAAGTATTTTTTTTGTATGCCTGTTGGCCACATGTATGTCTTTTTTTGAAAAGTGACTGTTCATGTTCTCTGCCCACTTTTTAATGGTGTTGTTTGGTTTTTGCTTGTAAATTTGTTTAGGTTTCTTATAGATTCTGTACATTAAGCCTTTGTCTGTTGTTCCCCTCGTAGTTTGCAAATATTTTCTCCCATTCTATAGGTTATTTATTTACTCTGTTAATAGTACCTTTTGCCGTGGAGAAGCTTTTTCATTTAATTAGTTCTCATTGGTAAATTTTTGTTCTTGTTGCAATTGCTTTTGTTATCTTCATCATGAAATCTTTGCCAAGTCCTATGCCAAGAATGGTATTTCCTAGGTTATCTTCCAAAGTTTCTACGGTTTTAGGTTTTACATTTAAGAGTCTTTAATCCATGTTGAGTTGATTTTTCTATGTGATATATAAGACAGGGGTCCAGTTTCAATCTTCTGCATGTAGCTAGCTATCTCAGCATCATTTATTGCATGGGGAGTCCTTTCCTTATTGGTTGTTTTTGTCAATTTTCTTGAAGATCAGATGGTTGTAAATACACAGCATTATTTCTAGGCTCTCTATTCTGTTACATTGGTCTATGTGTCTGTATTTGTACAGGTACCATGCTGTTTTGGTTACTACAGCCCTGTAGTATACTTTGAAGTCAAGTCAAATAACATGATACCTCCTGCTTTGTTCAGCTCATTTCTTTCTTGTGAAGACTTCAGTGCAATGACCTTAGACATCTTTAGAATGACATTTAGGAAAATGGACTCCTTCACAGAAAAGGTGAAAAAGAAAATAATAGAACTCAACTTTAAAGAAAATTTTTTTTTTGAGGGGAGAGAGGGAGGACTTTATTCATAATCCTATCAGCTGAACACATTCCAGTCTTTTTCTATAAACACATATTTTTTAAAAATAAAGTTGAAATTATAGAACTAAGACATTTCTAAGAAAACTTAAGTTCAGTTAGGGACTTGCTGCTTATCTTTGGGTAAGTCAATCTGGCTTCTTTTCTGGGAGGAGTGTTGTGTCCTTAGAGACGTGAACGTCGATGTCTGCTTGTTTTTGTGAGGAAGCATGATAGAATGAAGAGAACATTGTCTGGAGCCAAAAGATCCAGATTGAAACCAGACTTTAAGCCTGGGCCCTGCTTCCCCTTTTGCTGGATAACCTTGAGACAGTGTCTTAACCTTCTTGGATCTGTTTTCTAGCTTTTATGAAATAGATCACTGGCATATCACTGTACTCACCCTTGATATATGGGAAAAAGTCTTTCAGGGACAGGGTTAAAATTTCCCCTATGTGGCCTTTGACTGCAGTTTGGCTGGTTGGGTTGCGCAATTTACAATTGTAGATTGATTGAGAGTCTTTTGCAATATGTTTTTCTTTATGCTAGATACTCAGGTCCTCTCCTGTCTGTGGTGACAGTGGTAATTTACCAGGGCATTTTGTCCTTTTCTTTTCATTAATTAGGCCACTCAAGCCTACCAGAATCCCAGGAGACCATTCATGGATGATGAAGATGGTAAGATAGGGTTGTAGTGTATTGGACCTGCTATCACAAACTTTCATATGTGGGGTGACTTATAAATAAGAGAAATTTACTTTTCACAATTATGGAGGCTAGGAAGCCCTAGATCAAAGTGCCAGCAGATTTGGTGTCTGGTTACGCCTGCTTGCTGGTTCATAGACAACTGTCTTGCTGTGTTCTCACATGGTGGAAGGGGGAAGAGAACTCTCTGGGGTCCTTTGTATAAGGGTACTAGTCTCATCCACAAGGGCGCCATCCTCAGGATCTATTTACTCCACAAAGGCCTCAACTCCAAATGCCATGACTTTGGAGGTCAGATTTAAACAGAGGAATTTTAGGGGGACACAAACATTCAGTTTATAGCAAAGAGTGTATGTTCACAGCACAGGAAGGTTCACAGCTGAAGGGAGTCATGAATCGTGTGTAGACTTTCACCTTTCACGTTTTTGCTCTGATTCATTGTGTAATCTGCTGCATTCAAAGGAAGAAGGTAGATTTTGGGTCCTCCTTGGAGCATTTAGGTGACTCCTACCAAATACAGGATAGCTTTGAGCTATAACCTCATGAAGTCACTGGTCATGTTTGTGTGTTTGCTTTGGACCAGACCCAAGGGCCTGCCCTGTGTCCTGCCCAGGCCCCTTCCACCTCTTTCCTGGAGAAACCCACAGTGAGGGTGGAGGGTGGGGGTCCATGTTTATCTTGGTGGGCCTCACTGGAGCTGGACGCTGCTGCTCTGTTTGCTCAGGCTTGAGTATGTATCTCCTTTTTTAACTGGCTGGGGACTTTTCCCCCAGTCCCTTGGCCTGCCATTGATTTTGGTCCCTGTTGCCCAAACCTTCTAGGATGATAAGGAGAGCACTATTACCCACTGCCTGCCCAAACATAGGAGCAACAGCAGTTGGGTCATGACCAGCATTCATGGCTGCAAGTACTGTCAGGCCCCTGACCAGTGAATTGAATGAAACTTTACTTCTCTCCCCAGTGGGATTAGAGTTCACTGAATAGGTGGATCTGTTAAAATATGTGTAGCCTGTGCTAAAGTCAACTCTAGGGGTGAGAATAAGGCAGCTCTGCTTGCTGGCTAGCCCAGGCTGGCAAAGAATAATGGGTGCAAGTGAGAATACCAGAGCCAAACTGGATTCAAATCCCAATTCTATTGCTTCCTGGATAGACTGACTTAGCCGAGTACTTTTATTTCTCTGTGACTCAGTTTCTTTGCTCGTGTAATTTGCATATTTTAAGGATTTTTGAGGGTACTGTTTTGAGGGTTAAAACAATGTAATTACTGATGTTTAATTGTTTTGAACCTATAAAAATGACACAGATTAGCAGAGTGCTTTGAAAACATGACCCAATTATATAAGATGCCCCTTCGAATGTAATAATATAGCCGTGTTGAAAGAAAAAGGATGAGAAAAGCTATATTATACAAACATGAATCACATGAAATTAGGAGTAGCTGTATTAATACATGTGAAAATCCTCTACAATATTAGCAAATTGAATACAACCATGTACAAAAAGAATTACACATCATATAAAATTAGATTTATTCTAAGTATGCTAGACTGGTTCAATATTTTAAAATCATGTGATTATATTAATTGATGCAGAAAATTATTTGACAAAATTCAACACTCATTCCTAATTAAAAAAAAAAAAAANTATTTAAAGTTAGTTTAGCATTGAAAAATCAATCAGTATAATTTACCACACCAAAGAAGAAAGAAAGGGGAGAAAAAGTGCATGATTATTTCTATTGATGCAGAAAATTATTTGACAAAATTCAACACTCATTCCTAATTAAAAAAAAAAAAAACTCTCAGCAAGTTAGGAATAGAGAAAGAATTTCCTCAGTTTAAAAGTTTACAGCTAATGTCACTTCACTTTGTGAAGAAAGACTTAATGTTTTCTTCCTAAGACAGGGATCAAGGCAAGAAAATCTGTTCCTGCCACTCCTATGCAGCATAGAACTGGAAATTCTAGCCATTTCAAAAAAAGAAATTAAAGGCATACAGATTGGAAAGGAGGAAGTAAAACTACATTTGAAGATGACATGATTGCCTACATAAAAAATACCAACACATTTACAAAAAACTCTCCTAGAACTAGTAAGTGGGTTCAGCAAGACCACAGGATACAAAAATTAATTGTATGTCTATATGCTTGTAATGAACATACCAACACCAGGATAAGAAATACAATGCTAATTTTAATCACTAAAAAATAATAAGTTTAAGTATATTTAAATATATTTGTAATATATATTATGTAAGTATAAATATAATAAAACATGCATAGGACTTGTATGTTGAAGGCCATAAAACCTGATGAAAGAAATATAAAGATCTAAATAAATGGAGAGATATCCCACATTCATGGAAGCACTCACCATAGTAAAGACAGAATAAAGTAAAGATGTCAATTCTCTCCAAATAGATATATACATTTAATATAATTCCTATCCAAATTTCAGCAATGTTGTTTTTTTTAAAAAAATATATATATATAAAGAAAATTATTCTAAAATTTTGACCAAAGACTGAGGAACCATACTAGCTAGAATAATTTTTACAACAAACGAAGTGGGAGGAATCAGCCTGCCCTATTTGAAGACTTATTATATAGCTGTAGTAATCAAGCTTATGTGATATTGACAGAGTACAGACATAGATCAAAGGAATGCAATGGAGAATCCAGAAATAGTCCCATATGAATACACCTCTGTGTTGCCTTATTTTTCAGAAAAGTTCTAGACTCAGAGTCAGGAAGCCCACGTTTAGGTCGTTGGCCTTGCACAAGTGATTTCTTCCAGTTATAAAACTTTGATTTTCTCAGTCTAAATCACTTAAACTTTTCTGCCTCAGTTTTCTTTTCTGTTTAAGGGAACATCCTTCCTTCTTCCTTCCAAGCCTCTATTTGACAAGGATAACAAAATATCTTTCTTTTTAAGCATAAGGCATTCTACAAACCAAAATAATTACTATATTCATTGATATGAATAACATACCTCAACACCATGAGACCCTGACTCCACAAACCTTAAGTCAGATGCCAAGAACTTTTGTGAAATTTATTAATTTTTTTTTCTTACCAACTAACACCACACATTTTTCATTTGTACTTCTTAAGAAGCACGAAGAATGGGACTCATTCTTGCAGAACTGTTCTTAGAGTTTGCTGCTGCTCAATGCTCAGAGTTTGGCCATGTGATCTTCTGAGAAGTCTATGAACAAGAGATTTTACAGCAGTTTAAGTGTGGTTCAAAGATTTATGCTCTGTCTCTCAATAGAATATTTCTGCTTGTGTGGGCAGAAAAATATTAAAATGATTCAAACTAATCAACAACCACCCACTCAAAGAGAATTATATGTAAATTTATATTGTGTGGATCCTGGGAGCTTTGAAAACTACATATGTGGAGCACAGAATACACACACACACACATACACACACACACACACACACACACAAAACCACCCTTAGCACCACTGCTACCTTATGTGATTACTACCATAAAAACACACAGTTTTAAAAGCAAGAAAATTTGAAATCTACAGATGTGGCTAACACTCAAACTTGAATTGGGCCACAAGAACTTTTCCTTCTCAGGCTAGTGAGGTAGTATGGCAGAGTGGCTGGAAGTGTGAATTCTGGAGATAAATTTTCTGGGTTTAAATCACAATTTTACCTTTCATTAAGTGTGATCTTGGGCATGTTATTTAACTATTGAGTGCCTTGGTTTGCTCTTTAGTATGATTAGAATAATTATATATAAAATATATAATATCTATCTCATAGTGTTGCTGTGAGAATTTGAAGAAATCGTTTACACTAAGCTTTTATGCATGAAATATATTTAGAACACAGTGAAGCAGAAGTATCTGTGTTCTTCCATAGAATGTATGAATGAGACCTGGTGTGGTGGCTCCTGCCTGTAATCCCAGCACTTTGGGAGGCTGAGGCAGGTGGATCACCTGAGGTCAGGACTTTGAGACCAGCCTGACTAATATGGAGAAACCCTGTCTCTACTAAAAATACAAAAAATTAGCTGGGCATGGTGGCAGGTGCCTGTAATCCCAGCTACTTGGGAGGCTGGGGCAGGAGAATCGCTTGAACCCGGGAGATGGAGGTTGCAGTGAGCTGAGATTTTGCCATGCACTCTTCCAGCCTGGTCAACAAGAGCAAGACTCCATCTCAAAAAAAAAAAAAAAAAAGGAATGTATGAATGAAGTGGAACACTGCGGGGTGGTCACTGCCTTAAAATGCTATCCCCATATATCTTGTCATGGTGCTATTGCAACAATACTTCTAACATTATTTATTTCTTTATTTGAGTCATTAAAATACAAACACGTTCTGAGGAGAGTCAGCAGAGAGATTTACAAACTAGCTTTTTAGACTGGGAGGCACACTGGAGATCTAGGTTGGAGGCCTAGGTCTAATCTCAGGGCTCTGCTTTTCTAACAAGGTATGTAATTGTGGACAAGTCAACTGGTGTCCGCAAACCTCATTCTTATCTGTACACTGAGGAGGCCAAACTGGGTGATCTCAGAGGTCCTTTCTGGCTGTAATATCCTAAAAGACTGGATGCTCCCTATTTGAGGAAACTGTTTTATCGACGTACATACTGTGGAAGCTTACTAATGCAAATATTTATTTATTTATTTATTTTTGAGACTGAGTTTCGCTCTTGTTGCCCAGCCAGAGGGAGTGCAATGGTGTGATCTCGGCTCACTGCAACCTCCACCTCCTGGGTTCAAGTGATTCTCCTGCCTCAGCCTCACGAGTTAGCTGGGATTACAGGAATGCACCACCACACCTGGCTAATTTTTTTGTATTTTTAATAGAGATGGAGCTTTCTCCATGTTGGTCAGGCTGGTCTCGAACTCCCGACCTCAGGTGGTCTGTCCACCTTGGCCTCCCAAAGCCCTGGGATTATAAGTGTGAGCCACTGCGTCCAGCCTACACAAGTATTTATTAAGTAGTTTTTTTGTAGCAGCCACTTTTCTAGCCCTTTGACCTATTTAACCCTTACAGCAATCCTATGAAGAAGGATTTATCATTATCCCCATTTTACAGATAAGGAAACTGAAGGAGACAGGCTAAGTAATTTGCCCAAAGGTCATATGGCTATTAAGTGGCAGAGCTAAGATTCATAATCCAGTAAGGTGGGTACGCACGCCAGCCGTCATATTCAGCACCAGACTGCGCTAGGCAAAGAATAACTGAAGAAGAGGGACTGTGTGCTATTCACCTTGTTTTCCCCACAGATCTGTAAGACTGCCTGGAGATTTTTATAGGTTCTGAATAGATGTTTATCATTCTTGTATTTTGTTTGAGATGAAGTCTCACTCTGTCGCCCTGGTTGGAGTGCAGTGGCTCTACCTCGGCTCACTGCAACTTCCGCCTCCTGAGTTTAAGCAATTCTCCTACCTTATCCTCAGGAGTAGCTGGGATTACAGGCACCTGCCACCATGTCCGACTAATTTTTGTATTTGTTTACTTTGCTTTAAGTTCTGGGATACATGTGCAGAACGTGCAGGTTTGTTGCATAGGTGTACACATGCCATGGTGGTTTGCTGCACCTATCAACCTGTCATCTAGGTTTTAAGCCCCACACACATTAGGTATTTGTCCTAATGCTCTTCCTCCCCATGCCCCCCACCCTCCCGACAGGCCCTAGTGTGTGATGTTCCCCACCCTGTGTCCATGTGTTTTCATTGTTCAACTCCCTCTTAGGAGTGAGAATGTGTGGTGTTTGGTTTTCTGTTCCTATGTTAGTTTGCTGAGGATGATGGCATCTAGCTTCATCCATGTCCCTGCAAAGGACATGAACTCATTCTTTTTTATGGCCGTATAGTATTTTATGGCGTATATGTGCCATATTTTCTTTACCCAGTATATCATTGATGGGCATTTCAGTTGATTCCAAGTCTTAGCTATTGTAAATAGTGCTGCAATAAACATACATGTGCATGTGTCTTTATAATAGAATGATTTATAATCCTTTGGGTATATGCCCACTAATGGGAAATTTTTGTATTTTTACTAGAAATGGGGTTTTGCCATACTGGTCAGGCTGGTCTTGAGCTCCTGACCTCAGGTGATCCACCCGCCTCAGCCTCCCAAATTACTGGGATTACAGGCATAAGCCACCATGCCCAGCCTATCATTCTTGTTTTCGTTGATGATAAAAAGTTGTTGGATTAAATTGCTTTCAACCTTCCGGTTTGCTAAGTGTTGCAGAGTTGGCTGAAGTTCCATTTTCTTTTGTTAATGTTTCCCACACAAGGTGAAGGTTTTGGTCGGGCCTCGGGAGGGCTCCTGACTGAGGAGAAAGTGGGAAGACCCAGAGCAAGGAGAAGACAATGAGGCTTCCAGGCTTTGGGCTGCGCTGGCCTCTCTGCTGCCTGCCACTGTCTTCAAATCCAGCCTTGCTGTGTTTCAATAAAAGTAGAGTTGTTTCTGGTTTCTCCCCAAAGGTGGCCTAGATGTGGTGGAAGGAAGAGGAGGCAAGGCGTTGCCTGGACCTGGAATACTGACAAGTGGGTTGCTCTTTCTTGTATGCCCAGTGGCCTGGTCTTAAGCCTAGGAATAAATGTGGCCACCATGGCCATAAAACGCCTCCACTGCTGGGCTTGCCTTCCCTGGCATCTGTGAGTTCCAAGCTCATTATATAGACGCCCTATAGCAGTGTTGAGAGCTTGCCTATTATTTCCAGAAGCGACCATGGCAGATTAGGAATATAGGTTTATTTTGAGGTGTTTTTTTTTTCTTTTTAAATTTTATACATTGTTAGATGAACATACAATAAGGAGTGTCTTCCAAACTCTCTTAGGAAAAGAGCTCTAATGTTGTACTGGTTCAGCAGTTCCATGTGTTCTCATCCCAGTTTTGATTATTACTGAGTAATACGGTAATGACACTCTGACCTGTGTTCTTTTATGACTGAGATTGCTGGTGGGGACAGAGGAGGTGTCTGATGTACAGAAACAGAGGGAGGCTGCCTGAGCCAGGCTGGGGATGGAGACAAGAGGCTGAATTCCATGACACTGACATCATCAGTACAGGCCGGAGTGCAGTGACATACCTGATCCTGCAATGAATGAAGAGTACTTAGGGCACATGTGGGTCACAGGTGGATTGTTCTTTTGTGTGTCGCTGCAATCAAAGAAGCAGGACACGATGTAGGTCAGCACCTGGCGTTTTCATAGCTCCTTCAAACTGCAACTTTCAGGGTACTAAAAGTTTCCAGGCTGACGCGGTCCAAAGGTGATCATTTCGGAAACTTTGAATAAGATTGGTTCGGCGACTTTGGTGTTATGCAAGTAAAAGCAGAGGGCAGCTGAAAAGGCCTCTGCTCTGGACATGTTCTAAGTGACTTCTACAGATGGGAATATGTGAGCGTGCATTAAGAATGAAGCAAGTGAGACAGACATGTCTCCAGTACAAGCACAGCACATGCAAGGACACAGCCTCGCGGCTGGTTCAATGTGAGAATTCTCTATGGCTCCGTTCTCTTCATTTGCACAGATATCTGTACCACCCAGTATAAGTGGTTTAATCGTAGCTAGCCTGTGCTGTGTGCCTGCTATTTTCTGGGTAATTCCCAAGTGTGGTACACATGGTAACTCACTCCCTCTCATGGAAGCTATTTACGATCGATGTAATGGTTATATTTTACCAACATGGCAACCGAGGCACAGAGATGTTAAGTGTTTCACCCCAGGTAAATAAGTGGTTCAGGCAGGATTTGAACTCAAGCAGCACCTGACTCGGAGTCTAAACTCTTAACCAGAGCACTACACTGACTCTATAAAATCTACACGTTTATTGGTTTTAAGCTCTGCTAGTTGAAGAACATTTATACACAATCGCTGCTAAAAATTCAAGCTGTGCGTGGGTTATGAATTCACCCCTAAAGAAGACTGCCGTGACACACAGAGGAGGGCTGTCGGTGGAGCTTCAGGAGACGTGATAATCCATAAGCTGTCCTGAATTGAACCTAGCTGCGCTTCTGCCAGTGAACAGGCTGGAGAAGGTCCAGGAAAGTACCAAGAAGCAGAGAGGTTACCTGAGAGTGCTCAGCTCCCGGTGTGCCCCTTGGTACCTGCCAGTCACAGCTTGGTTGGTTCTGGCTGTGGGGCTGACCTTCCCCAGACCTTTGTCAGGGGGCTCATACCCTGATGCTCTGTTTTCACTGATGATGAAGCCTCAGGACCCTTGGTCCCCTCACGATAGTCTATGGGAAAATTGTGCATACTTTTGTTGTGTGAGTGAGGTTCTTTAACTCAGGCTGGTTGACATGGAGCTTGGAGCTTGGTTCTAGTGATCAGATTTAGATATGATTTGCTCATCTCCGCAGGCTAGTGTCAGGCTGCCCTGCGGATCTGGACTGTGGCTTGGGTGCCAGTTGCAACATGGTCTTCAAGGATACCCAATGGCAAGACAACAGCACGCTCTGTCATGCAGCTGAAGTTATGGAAACAGATGACATCACATGAATGTCTATTGTGTGAGGTGATGGTTAATACCTGTGTTTCCAAGAAAGTGCCAGGCACTGACGAGTCCTCACCACAACCCTACACGTGTCAGGGGCAGTTGTTAAACTCATCTTAGAACTGAAGAAGCATTAACACCAACAGGGAAGATAACTTGCCCAAGGTCATACATGAAAACTAATAAAGAAATAAAGACTTAAACCTAGGCAGTTAAGGCCTAATGTCTATGCTCGTGACCGCCAAGCTATTTCACCTTTCCCCTGCCAGGCTTTATAGGGGATAAAGTGGAGAGTGAAATGGAGCTTTCCTCGAAGACTGTCTTGTTGGTCTCACCAATTTTTTTGGTTAGTCTTTGGGTTTACTTTAAATTGATGGGCTGCTGGAAAAAAAATGTAAACTGTCATTTAAAAAGAAGGCATTAAGGTTTTGTCTTAGGTTAATTTTTCAAAGGGCTTACCAAGAGCACGGAAGACAGAATGCTGGCTGGGTGTGGGGGCTCACACCTGTAATCTCAGCACTTTGGGAGGCTGAGGCAGGAAGATCACTAGAGGCCAGGAGTTCGAGACCAGCCTGACCAACATGGTGAAATCCCATCACTACTAAAACTACAAAAAAATTAGCCAGGCGTGGTGGTGCATGCCCGTTATCCTAGTTACTCGGGAGGCTGAGGTGGGAGGATCACTTGAACCCGGGAGGTGGAGATTGCAGTGAGCCAAGATCATGACACTGCACTACAGCCTGGGTGACACAGCAAGATTTAGTCCTTATCATTCATTTGCGGCCATTGTGTATCGAGCACATCCTGAGAGCTGAGCACTTTCTAAATATTTAACATGTGTTTCTTCACTTTATGCTTGTAACTGCTTCCTGGAAGCAGGGCTGTGATTATTCCCATTTTATGGGAGAGGGAAATGAGGTTCAAGAATATTACATAACCTACTCACAGTCACAAAGCTAACAAGTGGTGGGGCAGGCGTAGAAACCCCAGCAGTCTGGTTCCAGAGCCCATGTTCTTAATTAACTACTACTCTAGGGTGGAAAGCTCACTGGGTTTGGGGTTAGGACACTCATGCCAGTTCTGCCAAAATGTCAACACGTGTGATACCAGCCAAGTCATATCTCCTCATGGGTTCTCATTCATTCATTCACTGACTCATTCAGCAGCGATTTCCAGCAAACCTACTATTTGCTAGGCATTGTTAATACTTGACACATAACGGGTTGTAAGACAGATTTCCTCCATGCTTTTGTAGAGTTTACAGATGGATTTTCAGTTTCCTCATCTGTAAAAGATGAGAATTAAAAGTTTCTCATCCTTTTGAAAACCCATGCATCTTATTATAAACATAAAAAGTTATGTCTTCCCTAATGTTCTTTGAAAGTTCTATGTGAGTAAATAACCATGACTAAAAATAAATTAAAGCAATTATAATAGTGAGTAATTTTTGTTTGAATCACACAAGACTCATGCCTATTCCTGAGGAGATTCTCCTGAGCTGGCCCCCTGAACCCTGGGCATTCTTTTGGTTAAGAATCATTGGAATGGTATTCTTGTTGTAAAAACGGATCAACAGTTACATTTTTTAATTGCTTTGAAATGCTGGAGTTGTGTCTATTTAATTTGTATTCATTCTTTCACCAAGTTTCCACTCTCGGATTTGTGTGGCAGATAAAACTTTACTCATTCCTTTTACTGAAAACCTCTTCCCTCCCCAGGGCATGGTCATGAGTCACGAGCTCTCTCACCAACTGACATTTCCCCATTCTCTTTTTGGAGGGAACAACAGGGACATGCCTTGTGCCTGACACAGTGGGCCCACAGGCTGCTCCTTTAGTGGCCTTGTGAGTTCCATGAGCTTTTGGCTCTAGGAAGTGCCTGGGCTGCTATTACTTTCAGATTCTCATGAGAAAGGATGCTTTACAGACCTCTTAGGAGCACCAGCCAGGTTGTAAAGATCTCCCGAGGACTGGAAGGATTGGCCACTGTGACACCCTGCCTTGACCTTAATTGTGCATTGCCTGGTGTTCTCTGATTGCCTCTCGGATGCCCTTGAAAACTCTCAGGGATGGCCTCACTGTGCATAACAAAGCAACATGATCTGCTGGCTGTTGTACTGAAGGAACAGAGAGCAGGATTCTCATAATGATCGTTCAAAGAATTTATTTACATGGAGCCCTAAAAAGGAGTGATAGGTGTTGTGAAAAAATGCAATTTAATTCAACAAACATTGATGCAGACACTGTGCTTGGTGACAGGCGTATAGAGATGAATAAGATCAATGTCTAGTGATGTGCTGGCACAACTGGCTCTGTGGGGAGGTGGGACCCTGATTTGTAGCTTTTCCTGATTTCCATTGAGTAAATACTCTTGCCATGTTTGATTTCAAGCTGCCAACATGATGCCAACTGGCTCACAGAAGCCTTGACAATTTAATAATCAGCTCTTGTAAGCCTGTACAAACTGATCTTGCATTCTGCTGCCAATATCTGCTTTTGAAGTTGTTGGTTTACACTGGAACATAAAGTGCCATGCAGTATGATAAAAACAGAGATAGAAGTATGTAGAAGGTAGAAAGGTATCACAAGGGACACTGATTCAATTCTGTGGTGGGCATATTCACATGGTAAGCTGCAAAAAAAGACAGGGAAGGCGTATAAGTAGGTGGAGACAGGGACCTTCAGAGCATCCTCAGTGCCTTTAGGTCACAGGGAAAGCCTTGGTCTACCTTAAGGTCCTGTGCATTCTAGCCTCACCTTACCTGGCTAAGCTCTCTCCCACATTTACTGACACAAACCTTCCATTCTAGTGAGTCCAGCCTAGTGTTTTCAGTCTTGAGAGCACATCCCTGCCTTGGCCGACACTATCCTCCGCCGTTCGGGAGGTGCCTTCCCTCCCCCTCTGTTTAACTGCTCTACTCATCCTCCTTTATGAATGCTTCCTACAACAGCTCCACACCACAGAAAGCACTGCCAGAAAAGGAAAGATTGATCACGTGGATTCCACCGAAGTGAAGAACTGATGTTTATCAAAAGTCACTGTTAAGGAAGCAAAAGGCAAACAGTGAAGTCAGAGGAACTATTTGGAGCACCGATGACCAATCGAGGATTTGTATTCAGAACATGTAAGGACCTCTCACAAATCAATAAGAAAAAGACAGAAAAAGGGGAAAGAGACTAGAACAGGAACTTTACAAGAATGGGTATCCAAATGACATACGAAAAGAAGCTTGCCTTCACTCCACTTTACCTCAGTCACTAGGGAAATGAGATGCCACTATATACCTACTAAAGGGGCTAAACCCAAATAGACTTGCATGACCAAGTGCTGCTGAGGACCTGAAACAGTGGGAAATAGCATATACTCCTGGTAAGAATCAAATGTGGTATAACCTATTTGAAAAACATTTTGGCAATATTTATTAAAATGATACATTTGCATAGTCTATGACTCACCAGTTAATCTCCTAGATATAATCTAATAAAAATGCATATCCATATGTTTACCTAACAGTATGTTCTGGAATGTTTATACAGCATCATTAGTTATGGCTCCAAATTGGAAACACCCAGATGTTCATCATCAGTAGAAAGTAAATTGTCAACTATTTGTAAAGTGGAATCTTATTAAACTATGAAAAAGCATGACATATTGCTCCATATAATTACATGGATGAACCTCACAAACCTAATTTTGAGTGAAGGGGGTCAAACACAAAAGAAGACAAATGGAGTTATTATATTTATATAAAGTTCAAAACCAGACAAAACTATATGAGGTTAGATGTCAGTTTACCTGATACTTTGGGGAAGAGCAAGAGGGTAGGGACCAGGAGGGCTGTGCTGGGGGCTTCTGAGTCACTGAGGATGTTGTATTTCTGGCTGTGAGTGGTGATGACACAGGTATGTTCGCTTTGTCAATGAGCTTTACACGTGCGATTTGAGTACTTTTCTGTGTATCTTACATTTTCATTAACTAAAAAGCAAAGGAGCTTCTGAATGAAGGTATTAGAACTAGCGTTGGAAAGTGAGGGAGCGTTTCTGGACCACCTTTGTGGTTTCTCTTTTGATGTTTTCTATCGTTATGAGTTTATTCATCGAACAAAGACATATTGAGAGTGACAGTGTGCCGGGAACTGGATACTGAGAATGAAACAAAGTAAAAACAATTGCTACTCTCATGGAGCTTACATTCTCAAGGGGACAACAAGGTCATTGAACAGACAAATATATAACTAGTCAGGGCATGAGAAATACTCTGAAGTGATATTAGGGGATAAGAGGATAAAGAATAACGGAGCTGGGCTGGGGGTTTGGCCACTGACTAGGTGTTGTTTTACATGGAGTGATTGAAGAGGACCTCTAACCAGGCAGCCTTGGGGCCAGAGCCTGGATGAAGTGGGTAAGGGAGCCTGAGGGGTATGTGAAGAACAGTCCAGGCAGAGAGGGCAGTAAGTGCAAAGGCCCTGCGCTGGCATCCTTGGCCTCTGAAGCAAGAAACACAGCATCATTCTTGGCATCTCTCTCTCTTCTTCACCCTCATATTTGAATCAAATAATAATCCATTTGATTTCATAGCTAAATCTCTCATAGTTTGCAACCTCTGCCTCCCAGGCTTAAGTGATTCTCCTGCCTCAGCCTCCCGAGTAGCTGGGATTACAGGCGTGTGCCACCACACCTGGCTAATTTTTGTATTTTTAGTAGAGACAGGGTTTCACCATGTTGGCCAGGATGGTCTCAAACTCCTGGTTTGTCTGCTTTTTCTCCATCCCCTCCATTGTTGCCTATTTGGGCAACAGTTTCTTAACTCTGCCTTCCGTTTCCATTTGTCTATCTTCTGAGTTTAAGGTACTCATTGGATATGCCACTTCTCTGCCCAAAAGCCCTCCAGTGGCTCTGCTTTACTCTCAGAGTAAATGTCCTACAAGATTTTGGCTTTCCTCTCTGCTCTCAGATCTTTCTGCTTATGCTGTACACTCCATGCTTGAGCCACGCCAAGGCGATTCCATGCTCCTGCATTCGGTCTGAGGAAAGGCCCTTTAGTCTCTGGGTCTCTCTTCATGAGGTTGCCTCTGCCTGTAGAGTTCTTTTCCCCACCTCTTCATTTTACGTTTGGCACATCCCTTAGGTCTCAGCTTAGATGTTTAGTCTGAGAAGCTGTTCTTGCCCCTTAAACCTTGGCCGGGTCCCTGTGTTCTCCCATCATTACCCTGTCATATCATTCTGTCATTAATTTTTCTTTTCTTTTCTTTTTTCTTTTTTTTTTTTGAGCCTCCCGTGAGACTCTAAGGCACATGTGGGAAGTAACTGTGTCACTTATTCATAGTACTTAGCAAAGTTCTGATGTTTAGAAATTTCTCAATAAATATTAAACAAATGAATGCATGTTGAGCTAGATTTCTGTGATGTGACCAAAATCTAGAATTATTTTCATTAGTAACTGATAGAAATATCTTACAGTCAAGACATTACTCATCAACTCACAAAAAGCAGACCATCTTTGTGTTTGAGTTTTTTTTTCTGGTAATTTTGTGTTACATAATTTCTCAAATACAGAAACATTATCTTTCAAATTTTAATACCCTTTATTTGACTCAATCACGTGTAAAATTTTTGTCCAAGAATTTTGAATGTATCTGTGAAAAATACTCAAATGTAGAAATCCAAATGCCTTGCTTAGGCTGTGGAGCAATATCATTAATGTGACTTATTTCTAGAATTCAGACTTACTTGCTAAAAAAAACCATTTTGAGTTCAACTTGATTAATTTTGTCAAGGTTTTGACGTGCTAGTTGGACATTCTTTCCAACTTATTACAGCCTCTCCATAAAGACACAAAAGCTTTCAACATGATGGGAAAGCTGGTGAGGCAGGCCAGAAAGGGAAAGCAGTTTTTTTTTCCTTTTGTTGTTGAGATGGCGTCTCGCTCTGTCGCCCAGGCTGGAGTGCAGTGGTGCGATCTTGGCTCACTGCGGCCTCCACCTCCCAGATGCAAGCAATTCTTGTGCCTCAGTCACTTGAGTTGCTGGGATTACAGGCATGCGCCACCATGCTGGCTAATTTTTGTGTCTTTAGTAGAGATGGAGTTACACCATGTTGGCCAGACTGGTCTCAAACTCCTGAGCACAAGTGATCTGTCTGCCTTGGCCTCCCCAAGTGCTGGAATTACAGGTGTGAGCCACTGCGACTTGCCAGAAAGCAGTGATTTTGAAGTGGCTGCTTTGTACCATCAGTATGAGGAGTGATGTTATTGCTTCCCGCTGGGCATGAGCATTAGAAGAAAGTTGAGCAGGGACTTAAAATGGGGATGTGGAGTACTATGCCAATGTCTCTCCAATGGGCTTTAAAAAATTCTTTTAACAGGATTATTTGGAGAGTTATAAATGTTTGAGCCTCAGATACACTCATAGCTACCGTTTATTGAGTACTTGCTTTATGCCAGACACTATGATAACTGCTTTACACAGACAATCTTATTTAACTGTAGTAACAGACATATGGGATTGTTACCATCATTCTCATTTAACAGATGAGAAAATAAAGGCTCAGAGAGGTTGAGTGGTTTGCCTTAGGTCACATAGCGGGTCAGAGGTAGTGCTGAACTGTGAACGCAGTTCCTCTGACTCAAAATGTGCAAAGCTACTAATGACTAGGTTCTACTGCCTTATGTATTGAAAAGTAAATCAGCCAACTCATTCTAGAGCTAAATGTTATCTATTGCTGTGGATTATCCATTACATAACCACCCATTATATTCCAGTATTTGTTAAAAGGTAGGAGAGAAGTGATTATAAATATCATGGATTCAGTAGAGCTTCTGACCTACAGAAGACATTGAAATGATTCAAATGTGTCCTTTCTTTTCGTTTTCCTTTTTTTTTTTTTTTTTTTNTTTAACCAAATAACACTAAAAGTTTCACTGAACAAGGGTTTATAAAAGGACCCTCTCTAAATTGTGAGTGGGGCAAGTGAACATGCTCTGAGCAAAATGAACCTTTCCTTTCTGGGGGAATTGTGACCCTGGAGAGAAGGAGAGCGGGAACAGCTGGCTATCTCCCCGTGAAAGTGCAGGGCCCCCCTCTCAGGCCTCTGGGCTCAGCTCTGGCTGAGGGTGTGTTTGTTTGGCTGTGATTCTTTCCCTTCAGTTTCCCTCTCTGGGTGTCGTATTTCATGAGCTCCAGGCTCCTGCCCGTTTCAGCGTGGAGCCTCTGGCTTTCATTCCAGCCTCTTTGGCCAAAACTGAGTGAGGGCTCGAAAAATGACACTGATTGGATGCACATTTGGTGGAGGCGATTGCTGGACCAGCACCTCACCAATCCCAGCCCCAAATGCAACTGACAGCTACACCCTCTTGGTTGGAGCCCAAACCATTGCCTTAGTAAGAGAGGCCCCTTTCCTCCCTCCTCTCCACCCACACCCTTGCTGTTTGCCCAACTCTTCCTGCTAAAATCAGAGGCAACTTGTGCCTCCCAGCCTTCTTCCCTGCCCCGCTGTCTGCCCAGCCACCAGCTTCTCCTGAGCTGGAAAGCCCCCACTTGTCTGACTGTGCTAATCCTCTGTTCGAGGTTCCAGAACATACTTCCCAATTGTTGGGCCTGGGTTCCTGAACTCGGCTGCCCAGAATCTCCACCTCTCTGCTGAGATTTGCACTGTGCAAGAGACTCATATAGAACCCTCTCCGTGTATTGCTATGCCTCTTTTTGCGGAATTCCCCATTCTCATTCTGGGAAGGGAGTGGGAGTTGGTGGGCTTACATGCACCTTGAATCTAATCATGATCTTATTGCGGAGAGCTCAGTAGGAAAGTAGTAACATCTTCATGTAAACAACTTTTTTCCTGTTAATCTTTTTGTTGAACTTCAGAAAATTCATGGATAAGGACTATTGATTAGAGTATGTGTTTCTTAGAAGAGATGGAGTTAGAGACACTTAAAAAATAAGGATTGACACCCCAGGAGTGCACAGAGCACCTCCTATTGGGACCCAAGTGGTCTCTTGGGTAGGTCATAAAATCCAAGTCGTAAGAACCTCATGGCAAAGAAAACTTGAAACTGCAAACTCTCACACAGTCATTTGCTGAAAACTGAAGTATTCCAACAAATGTGGCATTAGACCTACTTGGAGAAACACATTTCCTTCTTTTTTTTTTTTTTTTTTTTGAGACAGAGTCTTGCAGTGTCGCCGCGGCTGGAGTGCAGTAGTGTAGTCTCGGCTCGCTGCAACCTCCGCCTCCTGGGTTCAAACGATTCTCCTGCCTCAGCCTCCCTAGTAGCTGGGATTACAGGCAGCTGCCTCACCTGGCTAATTTTTTGTATTTTTGGAAGTTACGGGATTTCACTATGTTGGCCAGGCTGGTCTTGAACTCCTGACCTTGTGATCCACAGCCTTGGACTCCCAAAATGTTGGGATTATAGGCATGAGCCACCGCCCCCAGCCGGAGAAACACAGTTCAATACAAGATAGAACCTGACAATTTTGCATGCTAACCTGGACTGTTTCTTAGTAGAGCAAAGGGGATGGGGCTTTTTGTTTGCTTTGGGTGTATTTGTCTTTGCTGCCAAGCTGTTGTAATGTCCTGATTACTTAATATGCATGAAGCCTAGCTGTGTACTAGAGATAGTCAAAATAACATTTACTACGAAATGAGACCAGCTCCAGTTGTTTCAACAGCTCCAGTTGTTTCAACAGCTCCAGTTGTAATAATAAGAGCTAAGACCTGCTGCCAAGCACTGTTTCTAGCTATTAACTCATTGACCCCTCCTGATTACTCACGATGGTCCTCTTGGAAAGGATCCTATTTTTCTATGAGGAAACTGAGGCTTGAGTGTTAAGGAACTTGCTTAAACTCATACAGTTAGTAACGGTCAGAGTGTAGCTTGAAAACCGGGCCCCTTCGTTCCAGATCCTGTGGCTCAACCACTGAGCTATACTGCTCGTCAGGTTGTTGGTGGAGTGACAGTAGAACTAGAGGGGCTAGAGTTCTCCATATCTAGCCCTAAAAATCTATAGCTATGAACACTGAAGACAGCAACTGCCAATTAAATAAATCCTCCATGAAACTGAGAAGAGAATCTGCTAATCTGGGTCACTAATGTTTGCGGTGTATCTGCTTGTCTATCTGCAGTAGAACTGTCTTCTTAGAACACTTTGCTGAATGAAATTGAACACGGAAAGCTGACTGAAGGGAAAATGGAGAAGGTGGGATAGTTGAGAAGGGTGTAAGATCAGACAAATGGCAAAGCTCTATGGGACACTGTGTCCAAGCAGAACAGTCAGGGTTTTTAGTTCTCAGAAGCTGTCCAGGTGGATGCCCTCCTTACCAGAGTCGGTTTGCCCCTTGCTGTATGCACATTGGAGGCTGTTCAGAGCACCAGGGAGGCATGGTCTGTGCCCATTCCAGGGGTCTAATCTCGCTGCCACTTCCAGGCCTGCCCATCACAGACAATATATTTAATACACTCTCCCTTCTCCTTTATTTTTACTTCTGGATATGCCATGGTGATTATTTTTCAGGGGAGCGGGGGGAATAGTTTCCATCTGAAGCTGGGTTGAAATCTAGCACTATGATTAGCGTTGCACTATCCTTTGCCTGCCTCTCCTCTAACTCCTGCTGTGTATAGGTGGGCATGGCTCAAGCATCTCAGGGCTGGGAGAAGGTTGCATTAGGAATGTTTCTACCCACAGAAGCTGGCCACTGGGAGGCTTGCAGGCACCTTCCAATTTACCATTCTCCTCTTAAACAATGCAGCAGTCTGAGGGGCTTATTCAGAGGATTCTCCCCAGTCATTCCCATTGCTAGCTTTGGAGACCTCCCGCAATTCATTGCCTCGTACTAATGTGCTTTATTTCTAAAGCCCTGTCCTGGGGGTTTTTGAGGAAAAGGAGGGAAGATCAGCATGCCTTCCCTAGCCTGAAATTACCCTGCTTGACTCATACAGTGATAAGCTTTATAATCTGTAATCCTTTCGCGATTGTCTGTTCTATGAGGATATTCTCTGGGACTTATGCTTCTTTAACCAAGATTGTCTGCAGCGGGAGGCTCCCGTGACAGGAGATTCAGGAGAAGGCTAGCATGGGCTTCTAACTTATACCAGCACTCCCTGATGCCTGTGAATGTGGAGCAAGGAGATTTTCAGAACAGATAAGAGACGTTTGAATTTCTCTTTTTTTTTTTTTTTTTTTTTGAGACGGAGTTTTGCTCTTGTTACCCAGGCTGGAGTGCAATGGCGCGATCTCGGCTCACCGCAACCTCCGCCTCCCGGGTTCAGGCAATTCTCCTGCCTCAGCCTCCTGAGTAGCTGGGATTACAGGCACACGCCAACATGCCCAGCTAATGTTTTTGTATTTTTAGTAGAGACGAGGTTTCACCATGTTGACCAGGATGGTCTCGATCTCTTGACCTCGTGATCCACCCGCCTCGGCCTCCCAAAGTGCTGGGATTACAGGCTTGAGCCACCGCGCCCAGCCTGAATTTCTCAATGCCTTCTGAAAACCCATGTGCAGAGTTGAATTGAAATTTATGGCCTGAATTTCTCAATGCCTTCTGAAAAACCATGTGCAGAGTTGAATTGAAATTTACGTTGTTAGCATGATAAATCTAAGCACTTGCCTTGCTAGGCCACAGTGACTTAACAATGTCCTCTAAAAGACCTGTGTTTGTTCTACTTGCATTGATTTGCATCTCCTTTTTCCAATTCTGCATTGTCTCTGGACACTTCTACTTCCAAATATCACCTGTTTAAGGAATAGCACTTACCTTGTCTTGTACTATATGAAACCAAATTTCTGTGAAAAACTGACTCTAGCAGTTAGTCCAATTTGAGATTGCTGACTGTCATGAACATTGGATTTGAAGAGTATGGGGTGTTGCGGGAGAACAGCTTGAGGCTGAATGTGGTCGTGCGATCTGGCTCCTACACGCTGCCCGGCAGGTGGTTGGATACCGTTAATGCCATTCTCTGCTTCTTGTTTGTTCCATTCAAAGCATGAAAAGATAAAAGCAAAATGTAGAATATCTTCAATGAATTCAACTTCTCTTAAGCTCACTTTTATCTCCTTTCTATAATAGTCATTATTTCTGCAAATGCCATCAATTTTATCCAAGTGAAAATCCGGTTTTAGTTTTAAAACACACAGATATAAAAATAAGATGCAAAGTTCAACAGTAAAATTCTTAGACATAAACACCAAGATGTGGGGGTTTGCAGATAATTTAGATAACACTCAGAAAGATATTTTTCTCCTAATTAGCTTCTACTGTCACCTCGTCCTAAGTTGATATGTAGCTCAGTTCGTTAGGAAAGGGATTTCCCACACATGCCCTACTATAATCATAAGCATCTGCAAATCTATTTTCAAACAAAGGTGGTTACTCACGGGAGGGCGTCTTTAAATTTCAATGGACCACACAGAGGTGGATGTCTAGCACATTTGCAGTGACCATGACCTTGCCCTGGCCCTATCTCTCACCGTTTCTTCTTGTCAGTATTTCAGGATTCCAACCATATGATATTCCCACCCCTCACCTGATGTTTGGCAACAATATCCTGGCTTCTCCTGGCAACACTGTCTTTTGCTTTTTGGGGTAAATGTGCTCCCTATCAGCCCTGGATCCTACCCAGGCTCAGGACCTTGTGAGTGCAATGTTTACGGGGCCATTGTGGACCCCATGACTATGACCCAGGCACTCAGTTTTGTATGCCACATCCCTTTTCAGGGAGCTAGGTCAAGGACATCATGCAACTCATTTATTTGCATGCCATATTGAAGATTCATACCCAGGGGAGTATTTTATTCTCAGGCAGCCAAGACTTTGAGACTCCAGCATAGTATGGAGAGTGCTGAGCCTTCAGCATTTTCATCACATGATTTCAGCCTTGGGAATCTGGTACACTTGCAAACCTCTACACAAGGGGAGGTATTTGCATAGAAACATGAGCATGTTGGGGCTGGGCCATCCTTTCACTCTACGTGTTAAAGCATACATTCTAACCAAAATTTTGGAAACAATGAGAATCTTACTCTACTCTTGGGATTTGGGGTCACAGCATGACTTTGGAGGAGGTATTATTGAGAAGATGCCTCTGGGAGGTGTTACTCAGGGTCATTAATCACTTACAGGGCGCTATGGAAATGGCATAGTTCATGTTCTAAAACCACTTACAGCTACTGGTTGAGACAGGAGAGGAAACTTTGTGCTGTGTGATTAACCCAGTGTTTTCTTTTTTGTATTCTGTCTTCTACATGTGTTGTAGTGAAATGAAATTTTGCCACATTCAGCAGTGCTCAGGAGAAACATGGGCAGTGTTGGTATATATTTCAACAGTATTCAAGACCCTGATAAATAATTTCGGACTTGGAGAGATCAGGGCATGGGAAGAAGAACTGAAAAAAACAACAGAGGAAATTTACTAATGTATGTTGTAGGTTAAAACACTGTTTATACCTGGCCATAGTAGATAGAATCATTCTTTATAGCTATTAAGTGGTGGTAAATAGGTTGACTCAATTCTCTTGGAAAAGCGATTTTGTCCTCCAGACCTTGCTTCTGAAGCTCAAAGTTGTTTTAAACAATACAGCTGTAGTAGAGGATAGCCTGATATACAAATTTTGCCACAGAATCTGGGCCAGACGGCGTTTGCAGAAAGTGGAAGGTAACTGATCAGCTCTGGCATTTGCATGTGTACGTGGTATGGTCACGTGGGAGTGTTCCTATGTTTACAAGCCACATGGCTCTTGGCCATAAGCTATTGCTGCTCAAGGCCTTGACTCTGTATCAGTATGAATAAGGTAGCTCTTTCAGCTCATGCGTATCCATTTACTTTCTGTGTCAGGCTGATGTCAAATTACCCTGCTTTTGCATTCTGGTAAACAGACACATAGATTATTAAAGCTGAAAGGGATCTAAAAAGTTATCTAACCCAGTATCCTATGTGAAGAAGGAGCCTCCCTACAACCTCACGAATAAGATGATTAATCAGCCTCTACTTGACTATTTCCAGTAGTGGGGAGCTCATAACCTCACAATGAAGCACAGCCCATTTTTGGATGGCTCTAATTTTTAGGGTGTTCCCGCTTATTTTTTGATTAAAATCTGTCTCTCTGCAACTTTCTTAATCATGACTTTGGAATTCTGTTGTATGATCTGAATTCCACTATTTCAGAATAGGGCATCACATTGGAAGACCATCATCGAGTCCCAGGGTAGTTTTCTTTTTTCTGCATGAAACATTCCAAGGTCTTTCAGTAAATCCCCTTCTTTTCTTGGAAGGCAGTCACTCATCACCACTTGTGTCTTCCCACAGGAGCTGTATTAAGCTCCTTAAAACTTCGCATCCTGGAGACATAGCTTTCTTGTCACAAAGCCCAATTTACCTCCTCTGAGAAGAGTCTAATTCTTTTTATTAGTTTTAGTTGTACAGTTTGGGATTCTCCTTTTTTCCCTCTTTATGTTATTTTTCTTCCCAGCATCGTCATCTCATGGTGTTATTTTGCACAAAGTTCTGAATCATATTCTTCATCTTTGTTCATTGCAATTACTGTCACTCTGTCTTCCTTCTTGGATTATTTCTTCCATTTTTTTTTAGAAAATTTTTGAATTCTCCCATCAGCTGGAGAAGAGACCTTCTTTAAATCCTTTTATCTTGTCCTCCAGCTCATGCTGGTATGCAAGCAGCTTATACATAGGTTCCATGCAAGCAGCAAGTTCAGAAAAACCCGCTTTAAACAATTCAGCTGTAGTAGAGGATAGACTAATATATACAAGTTTTGCCACAGAATCTGGGCCAGATGGCATTTGCAGAAAATGGAAGGTAACAATGATCGGCTTTGATATTTGCATGAATAGATGGTATGGTCATGTGGGAGTGTTCATATGTTTACAAGCCATATGGCTCTTGGCCATAAGCTATGGGAAGAAGAATTGGAAAAAAAAAATAGGGCCGTGCATGGTGGCTCACGCCTGTAATTCAAGCACTTTGGAGGCCAAGGTGGGCAGATCACCTGAGGTCAGGAGTTCAAGACCAGCCTGACCAACATGGTGGAAAAAAAAAATGCATCTTTAAAAAAAAAAATCGAGGTAATTTACTAATGTAAGTTTGTAGGTTAAAACACTTTTTCTAGCTGACCATAGTAGATAGAATCATTCTTTACAACTATTAAGTGGTAAGAACATGAACAATGTATCATCTTATATTGTTGGCTCTTGGTTTGGAATAGATATTCCCTACCCAACTAGATTCATGTGTGTGACTCTGAGTGTAGGCCATTCATTGAATGTCTGTTACTGCTAGAGTCTCTGAGTATGTGGTCTATTGATGTGAACTTAAATATAGTTGGTTCTACATGCAGTTTAAATGTTACCCTATTTCAACCTCATGGTTCTCATTCTTACGCCAATAGCAATAGCATACTTACTCTCTACCATAGGATCTAATCACATAAGCTTTGGTACTGCTGTTGTCCAGAAGGAACATAATGTGAGGGAGGATATGTCTTCCTTACATTGTGAAGGATTAAGAAACAGAGGCTCAGGGAGAATATTTGGCTCATCCAAGATTATACCATTAGTTCAGCAGCTGGTCAGATGCTACTTTCACTAAGCCACTCAGCTAGCTAACTCCCTTAGCTTTAATAGAGAAAGTGACTTAAACTGTGGCATTTCTGATCTTTTATACTCTCTCTCTCTCTGTGTATACATTTTTTCTTCATCATCTAGCATATTTTCTGATATGTAATAAGATCTCGATAAATACTGGTTAATGAATATTTCAAGTCATCTTTTCCTTTTGAAAGTTGGGACTATGTTTGACAGAAAAACACTAGATTGAGTGACAAAGCATAAAGTATAAGTAGGAAAGTCATAGCTTGGGAAAGAGAGTATGTGCAGTTTGTTCAGAAATGTATAAGGCATTGTGCTAGGTGCCACAATGCCTATACAGAATGTATTAGTTCCTGATATCAGTGAGTTTATAATGAGATAAACATATTATATTTGGCATTATGAAAATGAGATAAAAATAAAGATAAGATTGAATCATATGGAAAAAAATTAGGTTCCAGTTCAAGAGAATGTTATCAACATCAGCGAGGTGTTCAGAGAAGGGAAGGTTGTGGAAAGCCTGCGATTATGTGATTGTTCTCTACGGAAGAGGGTTGAGTGTGAGGGAGGAAGAGGGCAGATGGAAGATGAGAAGAGGGTGTGTTCTAGAGCAGTGTTGTCCATTTAGTACCAGCCCTGTGTAGCAAATAGGACATGAACCTCCAGTTGGCTTAAGTTCCTGAGGTAGAAGAGATTAAGGACGTAAAAAAGGGAACACAGTTTATTGGGCACCTACGGTATGTGAATTCATGAATATTTCCCGGTCACCTGTCTGTGGCAGGCACTGTGGTAGATGTCAGAGGTTCAGTGGTAATAAAGAGAGATACTGTCTCCACCTTCAAGGGCAGACCAGGTAGTGTTCTAGCAACCTCACAAACATGATCTCAGGAAGGAGGTGCTGAAATCACATAAGCTCCCCTTACGTAGTTATTCCAGTTTCTGGTTTCCATATCCAATGGATATTTTTCCATAGCTTCTCCCCCTCCACTCAACTCCAGCCTTTTCAGAATGTGTCTGTCTTTCCAAAATGAGTTTGATACTTTGTGCGCATGCCGGGATCCCCATGGGATTGGTGACATTACAAGCCATTGGCTCCTGTTGCCCTCTGCACGTTCCTACGGTTAATGCTGAGCAGAATCTTGGCAGAAGTAGTGGCATCCTTCACTTGGTTTTAGACCTTCAGCCTCCCTTGTAAAGCCCTGGCTCACACAGTTATTGAGAAGCCTTATCCTGCAAAGAACCTACACCTTAGGAAAGAGTTGTCCATGTGTCTTTGCTGTCAAACAAATAATATTGGCAAATCTTTTATCAGTTTTCTATTCCAGTAGAGGTGCCATTTATTATGGGGCAGATGGGATATAGAAAAAGCATCTTCCTGCCCCTAACCCCTACCTGTCCTGAGATAAAGCCTGTTGCAGTCCCCAATCACTAGGAAATGCCCTGGAGCAGTGGAGTCCGTACAGCCTGAGAGTGGTAAAGGGGCTGCAGAGCCACTTCTGCAGGAAGAGAGTGCGTGAGCCTTATTCATTGTTCATATGGGGAGTTGCTTCATTTACACGCTTTTCACCCTGATTTGACACATGCAAACATCAAATAACTATCTACGTTAGCTCATTTGGATACTGCAACAAAAAAAGATAGTCCAAGTACCTTATAAACAACAGAAATTTATTTCTCATTGTCCTGGAGGCTAGGACATTCAAGATTAAGGTGCTGGCAGATTCAGGATCTGGTTAGGACCCACTGCCTGGTTGATGGATGGCACATTCTTGCTGTGTCCTCACATGGTGGAAGGGTTGAGGGATTTCTCTGGAATCTCTTTTATTATTATTATTATATTTTAAGTTCTGGGATACAAGTGCACAATGTGCAGGTTTGTTACATAGGTATACACATGACATGGTGGTTAGCTGCACCCATCAAACCATCATCTACACTAGGTATTTCTCCTAATGCTATACCTCCTCTGTTCCCCCACCCCCAGACAGGCCCCAGTGTGTGATGTTCCCCTCTCTGTGCCCATATGTTCTCATTGTACAACTCCCACTTATGAGTGAGAACATGCGGTGTTTGGTTTTCTGTTCCTGTGTTAGTTTGCTGAGAATGATGATTTCCAACTTCATCCATGTCCCTGCAAAGGACATGAACCCATCCTTTTTTATGGCTGCATAGTATTCCATGGTGTATATGTGCCACATTTTCTTTATCCAGTCTACTGTTGATGGGCATTTCGGTTGATTCCAAGTCTTTGCTAGTGTGAATAGTGTGGCAATAAACATATGTGTGCATGTGTCTTTACAGTAGAATGATTTATAATCCTTTGGGTATATACCCAGTAATGGGATTGCTGGGTCAAATGGTATTTCTGGTTCTAGATCCTTGAGGAATCACCACACTGTCTTCCACAATGGTTAAACTAATTTACACTCCCACCAATAGTGTAAAAGCATTCCTATTTCTCCACATCCTCTCCAGCATCTGTTGTTTCCTGACTTTTTAATGATTGCCATACTAATGGCATGACCAGTGATGATGAGCTTTTTTAAATATGTTTTTTGGCCGCATAAATGTCTTTTTTTGAGAGGTGTCTGTTCATATCCTTTGTCCACTTTTTGATGGAGTTGTTGCTCTTTTCTTGTAAATTTGTTTAAATTTCTTATAGATTCTGGATATTATCTCTTTGTCAGATGGATAGATTGCAAAAAATTTCTCCCATTCTGTAGGTTGCCTGTTCACTCTGATAATAGTTTATTTTGCTGTGCAGAAGCTCTTTAATTTAATTAGATCCCATTTGTCTATTTTGGTTTTTGTTGCCATTGCTTTTGGTGTTTTCATCATGAAGTCTTTGCCATGACTATGACCTCAATGGTATTCCCTAGGTTTTCTTCTAGGGTTTTTATGGATTTAAGTCTTACATTTAAGTCTTTAATCCATCTTGAGTTAATTTTTGTATAAGGTGTAAGGAAGGAGTCCAGTTTCAGTTTTCTGAATATGGCTAGCCAGTTTTCCCAACACCATTTATTAAATATAAAATTCTTTCCCTCTTGCTTGTTTTTGTCAGGTTTATCAAACATCAGATGGCTGTAGATGTATGGTGTTATTTCTGAGGCCTCTGTTCTGTTCCATTGGTCTATATCTCTGTTTTGGTACCAGTACCATGCTGCTTTGGTTACTGTAACCTTATAGTATAGTTTGAAGTCAGGTAGCATGATGCCTCCAGCTTTGTTCTTTTTGCTTAGGATTGTCTTGGCTATATGGGCTGTTTTTTGGTTCCATATGAAATTTA
This sequence comes from Cebus imitator, assembly GCF_001604975.1. NCBI lineage: Eukaryota > Metazoa > Chordata > Mammalia > Primates > Cebidae > Cebus > Cebus imitator. Next base: position 1,738,454 of record NW_016107856.1, read on the forward strand.
AAGTAGTTTTTCCTAATTCTGTGAAGAAAGTCAATAGTAGCTTGATGGGGGATAGCATTGATTCTATAAATTACTTTGGGCAGTATGGCCATTTTTACAATATTGATTCTTCCTATCCATCAGTGGATAGGAATGTTTTTCCATTTATATGTGTCCTCTCTTATTTTCTTGAGCAGTGGTTTTTAGTTCTCCTTGAAGAGATCCTTCACATCCCTTGTAAGTTGTATTCCTAGATATTTTATTCTCTTTGTAGCAGTCGTGAATGGGAGGTCACTCATGCTTTGGCTCGCTGTTTGTGTGTTATAGATGTATAGGAATGCTTGTGATTTTTGCACATTTATTTTGTATCCTGAGACTTTGCTGAAGTTGCTGATCAGCTCAAGGAGATTTTCGGCTGAGACAATGGGGTTTTGTAAATATACAATCGTGTCATCTGCAAACAGAGACAATTTGACTTCCTTTCTTCCTATTCAAATACCTTTAATTTCTTTTTCTTGCCTGATTGCCCAGGCCAGAACTTCTAATACTATGTTGAATAGGAATGGTGAGAGAGGGTATCCTTGTCTCATACCAGCTTTCAAAGGGAATGCTTCCAGCTTTTGCCCATTCAGTATGATATTGGTTGTGGGTTTGTCATAAATAGTTCTATTATTTTGAGATACGTTCCATCAATACCTAGTTTATTGAGAATTTTTAGCATGAGGGGTGTTGAATTTTATCAAAGGCCTTTTCTGCATCTATTGAGATAATCATGTGGTTTTTGTCATTGGTTCTGTTTATGTGATATATTACATTTATTGATTTGCATATGTTGAACCAGCCTAGCATCCCAGGGATGAAGCCAACTTGATCGTGCTGGATAAGCTTTTTGATATGCTGCTGGATTTGGTTTGCCAGTTTTATTGAGGATTTTCACATCGATGTTCATCAGGGATATTGGCCTGAAATATTATTCTTTTTGTGTTTGTCTCTGCCAGGTTTTGGTATCAGGTTGATGCTGGCCTCATAAAATGAGTTGGGCAGAAGTCCCTCCTTTTGTATTGTTTGGAATAGTTTCAGAAGGAATGGTACCAGCTCCTCTTTGTACCTCTGGTAGAATTCGGCTGTGAAACAGTCTGGTCCTGGGGTTTTTTTTTTTTTTTTTGGTTGGTAGGCTATTAATCACTGCCTCAATTTCAGAACTTGTTATTGGTCAATTCAGGGATTCAACTTCTTCCTGGTTTAGTCTTGGGAGGGTATATATGTCCAGGAATTTAACCATTTCTTCTAGATTTTCTAGTTTATTTGCATAGAGGTGTTTATAGTGTTCTTTGATGGTAGTTTGCATTTCTGTGGGATCAGTGGTGATAGCCCCTTTATCATTGTTTTATTGTGTCTATTTGATTCTTTTCTCTTTTCTTCTTTATTAGTTTGGCTAGCCGTCTATTTAACAAAATAACTCCTGGATTTCATGGATTTTTTCAAAAAACTAGCTCCTGGATTCACGGATTTTTTGAAGAATTTTTTGTGTCTCTATCTCCTCCAGTTCTACTCTGATCTGTTATTTCTTGTCTTCTGCTAACTTTTGAATTTGTTTGCTCTTGCTTGTCTAGTTTTTAAAATTGTGATGTTATGGTGTCGATTTTAGATGTTTCTTACTTTCTCTTGTGGGCATTTAGTGCTATAAATTTCCCTCTAAACATGGCTTTAGCTGTGTCCCAGAGATTCTGTTACATCACGTCTTTGTTCTCATTGGTTTCAAAGAACTTATTTACTTCTGCCTTAATTTCGTTATATACCCAGCAGTCATTCAGGAACAGGTTGTTCAGTTTCCATGTAGTTGTGCAGTCTTGAGTAAGTTTCTTAATCCTGAGTTCTAATTTGTTTGTACTGTGTTATGATTTCTGTTCTTTTGCATTTGCTGAGGGGTGATTTACTTCCAAGTATGTGATCAATTTTAGAATAAGTGTGATGTGGTGCTGAGAATAATGTGTATTCTGTTGATTTGGGGTGGAGAATTCTGTAGATGTCTATTAGGTCCACTTGATCCAGAGCTGAGTTCAAGTCCTGAATGTCCTTGTTAATTTTCTGTCTTGTTGATCTGTCTAATATTACAGTGGGTTTAAAGTCTCCTGCTATTCTTGTGTGGGAGTCTAAGCCTCTTTGTAGGTCTCTAAGAACTTGCTTTATGAATCTGGATGCTTCTGTATTGGTTGCATATATATTTAGGATTGTTAGGTCTTCTTGTTGCATTGATCTCTTTACCATTATGTAATGCCTTTCTTGGTCTTTTTTGATCTTTGTTAGTTTAATATATGCTTTATCAGAGATTGGGATTGCAACCCCTACCTTTTTTTCTTTCTTTCTTTCCATTTGCTTGATAAATCCTCCTCTATCCCTTTGTTTTGAGCCCATGTGTGTCTTTGCATGTGAGATGGGTCTCCTGAATACAGCACACTGATGGGTCTTGACTCTTTATCCAATTTGCCAGTCTGTGTCTTTTAATTGGGGCATTTAGCCCATTTACATTTAAGGTTAATATTTTTATGTGTTAATTTGATCCTGTCATTATGACGCTAGCTGGTTATTTTGCCTGTTGATGCAGTTTCTTCATAATGTTGATGGTCTTTACAATTTGGTATGATTTTTTGCAGTGGCTGGTACTGGTTTTTCCTTTCCATATATAGTGCTTCCTTCAGGAGCTCTTGTAAGGCAGGCCTGTTGGTACAAAATCTCTCAGCATTTGCTTGTCTGTAAAGGATTTTATTTCTCCTTCACTTATGAAGCTTAGTTGGGCTGGATATGAAATTCTGGGTTGAAATTCTTTTCTTTAATAATGTTGAATATTGGCCTCCACTCTCTACTGGCTTGTAGGGTTTCTGCAGAGATATCCACTGTTAGTCTGATGGGCTTCCCTTTGTGCATAACGTGACCTTTCTCTCTGGCTATGCTTAATATTTTTTCCTTCATTTCAACCTTGGTGCATCTGATGATTATGTGTGTTGGGGTTGCTCTTCTTGAGGAGTATCTTTGTGATGTTTTGTTTATTTCCTGAATTTGAATGTTGGCCTGTCTTGCTAGGTTGGGGAAGTTCTCCTGGATAATATCCTGAAGAGTGTTTTCCAACTTGGTTCTATTCTTCCTGTCACTTTCAGGTACACCAATCAAATGTAGGTTTGGTCTTTTCACATAGTCCCATATTTCTTGGAGGCTTTGTTCATTCCTTTTCATTCTTTTTTCTCTAATCTTGTCTTCATGCTCTATTTCATTAAGTTGATCTTCAATCTCTGATATACTTTCTTTCGCTTGATTGATTCAGCTACTGATACTTGTATAAGCTTAATGAAGTTCTTGTGCAGTGTTTTTCAGCTCCATCTGGTCATTTATGTTCTTCTCTAAACTGGTTATTGTAGTTAGCAATTTGTCTAACCTTTTTTTCAAGGTTCTTAGCTTCTTTGCATTGGGTTAGAACATGCTCCTTTAGTTCAGAGGAGTTTGTTATTACCCACCTTCTGAAGCCTACTTCTTTCAATTAATCAAATTCATTCTTTGTCCAGTTTTGTTCCCTTGCTGGTGAGGAGTTGTGATTCTTTGTAGGAGAAGAGGCATTCTAGTTTTTGGAATTTTCAGCCTTTTTGTGCTGGGTTTTCCTCATCTTGGTGGATTTATCTGCCTTTGGTCTTTGATGTTGGTGACCTTCAGATGGGGTTTTTGTATGAATGTCCTTTTTGTTGATGTTGATACTATACCTTTCTGTTTGTTAGTTTTCTTTCTAACAGTCAGGCCCCTCTGCTGCAGGTTTGTTGGAGTTTGCTGCAGGTCTGCTCCAGACCCTGTTTGCTTGGGTATCACCAGTGGAGGCTGCAGAACAGCAAAGAGTGCTGTTGTTCCTTCCTCTGGAAGCTTTGTCCCAGAGGGGCACCTGCCAGATGCCAGCTGGAGCTTTCCTGTATGAGATGACTATTGACCCCTCCTGGGAGGTTTCTCCCAGTCAGGAGGCATGGGGGTCAGGGATCCACTTCAGGAGGCAGTCTGTCCTTTAGCAGAGCTTGAGTGCTGTGCTGGGAGATCCACTGCTCTTTTCAGAGCCAGCAGGCAGAAACATTTAAGTCTGCTGAAGCTGTGCCCACAGCCGCCTCTTCCCCCAGGTGCTCTGTCCCAGGGAGATGGGAGTTTGATCTATAAGCCCCAACTGGGGCTCCTGCCTTTCTTTCAAAGATGCCCTGCCCAGAGAGGAGGAATCCAGGGAGGCAGTCTGGCTACAGCTGCTTTGCCTAGCTGTGGGGGGTTCCACCCAGTTCGAACTTCCTGGTTGTGTTTACACTGTGAGGGGAAAACCACCTACTCAAGCCTCAGTAATGGTGGACGCCCTTCCCTACACCAAGCTCAAGTGTCCCTGGTCGACTTTAGACTGCTGTGCTGGCAGCGAGAATTTCAAGCCAGTAGATCTTAGCTTTCTGGGATCCATAGGGGTAGGATCCACTGAGCTAGACCACTTGGCTGTCTGGCTTCAGCTCCTTTTCCAGG